>NC_081520.1:1609541-1836749 GCF_030273125.1 Centropristis striata | reverse complement strand
TCCGTAGAAATGAATTAAAACTAAAGACTTCACTGTTCCAATAAGGGCCCTCACAAAGATAGAAGTACAAGAATGTGTGTGTGTGTGTGTGTGTGTGTGTGTGTGTGTGTGTGTGTGCATACCTTAATAGTTCTGTCCAGAGAAGCGCTGGCAAACTGGTTGTTATCTTTTGGGTTGATGACAATCTGCATGACATAGTGAGTGTGTCCCTCAAACACTTGACTACACGACCACTTTCTGTCCCAGTCCCACAGCTTGATCAACATATCATCTGCAAACATACAAACACAATACATACTGATGATGAGAACGTGCTGGAAGATTTTTGACTATTTTGGCCTGAAAACATGCCTAACTTTTAACCCTCAGGGCAGGTTGAGCGCATTTTACGCATTTTTTTATTCTTCATTTGTTAATAGTTTTGGCTGTGTTCATGCATTTGGCATGAATTTGGGCAAGATTGTGTATTTTTAACTGATCTTGTTATTTACAGCTCGGCTCCTGTATTAAGGCTAAAATACACTGTGTACAAACAATAGTTACACTCTTAAGGTTGAGCCATTGAAACCCATTCACAATGCAATTTTTTTTAAATCTCACTTGTTAAAGCATAATACATGCATTTCATTACATCTGGTGTCTGGTGTCAATCTGGGCTTTGGCCTTGGAATTGATCATTTTTACTACTTTCCACCAGATTGCCTCATTTTAACATATTCAGCATATAGAGACAAAAACAAGCATGTACTGCTTCAAATAAATAAAACATGGGTCATCTTGAATCACATCAAAGATGCAGTCAGATCTATAAAAATGGTGACATCATGACAGAAACCTGGCATATACAGCTGAAACCAGAAGTTTACATACACTATATAAAAAGACACTTTTTTTCTCACTATCTGACATGAAATCAGAGAATCATTTTTCCTGTTTTAGCTCCCTTAGGATTACCAAAATTATTTCTATTTGCTAAATGCCAGAATAATGAGAGAAGGATTTTTTTAAGACAATTTTTTATTACTTTCTTCAAAGTCAGAAGTTTACATACACTAACATTATTATGCCTTGAAATAATTTGGGAAAGCCCAGATGATGCTGTCATGTCTTTGGAAGCTTCTGATAGGTAAACTTCTGACTTTGAAGAAAGTAATAAAAAATTGTCTAAAAAAACCCTTCTCTCATTAGTCTGGCATTTAGTAAATAGAAATAATTTTGGTAATCCTAACGGACCTAAAACAGGAAAAGTGATTGTCTGATTTCATGTCAGACAGTGAGAAAAAAAGCATATGTGTCTTTTTATAGTGTATGTAAACTTCTGGTTTCAACTGTAAAGGGTTAAAATATTCAAAAAACAATTAGTGTTTGATATCAAAAATTAGGTCAGATGGAGGGGGGAAAAATCAGTACAATGAAAGTAGAATATTATAATGTATGATGTTTTTTTTATAGCTTGCTTTTTAGGAGCATGTTTTATGCACTAAGCAGTACAAGTGTGCATCAAATTTGAACCGGCCCTGAGGGTTAAAACTAAATGTATTTTTTTGGTACCGCTGCTGGTGAGGATGTAGGGCTGGGTGGGGTGGACCACGATGCAGCGGATGTAGTCAGCGTGAGCCTCGAACATGTGAACTCGCTCCAGAGTGTTGTAGTTGAACACACGGATCTGCATATCATCCTGGGGACAACATAAATGAAGCACAAACACAAAGTTAGCTGTTCACATGTGAAATATTTAGATCACACAGTTGCTTGGATACGGCCTGAGAGATGATAAAACAGCACAATTGTGCTGTGACAAATATTCACTGAAAATCTGTTTACACAGAGCAGAGAGGAGAGGACAGGGGAGGCTGTAAAAATGCAAATAGTTAAATACAGTCAGGGAAAAAATATTAGACCACCCTTGTTTTCTTAAATTTTTTGTTCATTTTAATGCCTGGTAGAATTGAAGGTACATTTATTTGGACAAATATAATGATAACATATACTGATAATAAATCATTATCAAGAAAACTGTCTAGATATCAACTCTTAAAAGATCAGCAAAAATACATCATTTATTGTAGAAAGAAAATGTAAAAACAGACATTATTGTCGAAATGTGAACTCTCCCACCGTCCTTGAACGGATCACAGGTTATGAAACTTTCCCTCAGGAAAACTAACCAAAAAATAGCTTAAAACTGTTTGGAATAACTATATCCTGTTAAAAACATTGTGCTGCTACAAATATTCACTGAAAATCTATTTACACAGAGCAAAGAGGAGAGGACAGGAGAGGCTATTTACACAGAGAAGAGAGGAGAGGACAGGAGAGGCTGTTTACACCATATTTTCTATATCTTTCTAAGTATTTCCTAATATCGTCAAGAATATCGTCATTGCAAAAATAGCCTGAAATATTGTGATATTCTTTCAGGGCCATATCGCCCACCCCTAGTTCAGAAGGTTTAGCCACAATACTTACTGCTCCAGCAATGACCCAGTGTTTCCTGGCAACAAACTTGGCCACTCTGACAGGAAGGTCACACAGCTCAAAGGTCTTCACCATCATCTGCACACAGAACACACACCACATTTACATCACACACACTTTATCCCCATCCAATCAATCAAATGTGACTGTGTGAGTGATCAAACCAGTGATTGAGTGATCAGAGGCCTGTGGAGGACTGATAGTGACCTGTGACTCATGGTTCCAGACCACCACGGTGCCGCTGTAGAGGCTGGCCACCATCCAGGGCTCGGTGGGGTGCAGGTCTACGCTCTTCACCCGGTCCGACCGAGCGGTCAGCTTCCGCTTGATGTCCAGCCGCAGAGGCTAGAAGATAAAGGAGAGGTGGGGAAAAACTATAGCATAGTATCACAATACTAAAAAATTTCCTCTGGGGAAATTTTGAAAGGGCCACGGGGGCTACTGCCGGTGTGTGTACACTATGATGAGATCAAAGGCAATCAGATCAAAGCAATCAACAGAATTAACTGACACCTGTTAATGAAAGAGTGACAGCAGCCAGGGGTGGACTGGAATTTCTGGCCTCGAACAGAAAGCATTTTTGTCAAAACCATAATACCTATCATTGATCCGACTTCACTTTGAGCGTCCCGAGTTCTTCCTGAACGTCTACATATGATTTTTTTTTAAGAAAAATTAAAAAATAGCTTTGTTAGAGCGATCTAAAAAAACTGTTCCATCTTCCTTTTTTCCAAATCTTCCTGCGTTTTTAATATGGGAGCCAATGAGGCTGTTGGTGGTGTTGGTGGATCATCTGTGCGTCCTACGCCCAAACTATAACTCTGACAGCTTTACCAGAGGACTGTGAGGGAGAAGACTAATTTTCCTACGTTTCTATGTATAAATTATTTCTGTAGAGTGGAATTTGCGGCCTGGAGTGCAGTTTTCAAATTTATTTTTTGACAGTTTTTTCTCTCCCTCTACACTCTGGCGATGATGTCACACACTGTGACACGAACATTCCGTGCAATACACACCCATTATAATCTCAGAATTTCTCCAAAAATGATCATGGTCATTGAACAGGGATTGATAAAAAACTATATGACCTATCGAAACGTGGATTAATACACCGATACACAAGACTTGTGTCTACTGTTTAAAGTTTAAATGGAGTCTCTAGGTGAAATTATGCCGGAGAAGTATACGTTTAAAAATCTCCAATTATTGTTCTTTTTTTGCTCATTTTTTGTCGGCCGTCCCATTCATTTCAATGCAAAATTTTGGGCAGTTTGTCCTGCAACTCTTCAAGTTGTAGGACTAGTAGCGGGACGAAATTGCGTCCGGAAGAGGAAGAAGAAGAAATCCACAGTATAACACAGTTATCATATGAAACTAGAAGATCTAATGAATCTATGGGCATTATGTGCATCAGGATATCGTGTTAGGAAGTTGTTGAAATCTTGTTGCAAAGTTTGGCTTTTTTATGTTTCAGTCCAAAAAATTGAGAGTAGTGAAGCTTTTTGTTTTTGAAAGTTTGATAAAATGCTGCAGTTGTTGTCGTCCAACATGTTTGATATCAGTTCATTTCAGTTTGACTGAATACTTTGTTGGTCAGTCTGTGGGTTTGACTCTCATTGTGGAGAAATAAAAAGACTGAAGTCAGATGAATAGACTGAGAATTTTATCTTATTGGACAAAACAATTCTCGATTGAATTTAATTTTGTGGACACAAAATGCAGTTAAACCGTTAAATCGCAATACTCACCATGTCGCAAAATGATTAAAATCACAATAATATCGTATCGAGACTAAAGTATGGGGATAAAATCGTATCATGGGGCCGATACGCTGATTCACACATCTAATATAAAGCAAAAAAAAAAAAATAGAATGATGAATAATCATCATAAACTAAATATAATCAGAATAACAGGCAATAATTCAACAATAAGAAGCTTGTATGATGAATATTAGACTCCATATGGCATGTTTTTCATTGTAGACATTCATATTTCAATGAGTCACATCATTGAAAATGTTTCCACCTCACAAAATCTAATGTTGCAATATAATGTTTCAGGTTTTGCAGATATTAAAGGAGGGGGTGTGTCTGTTGATACTTCCCATTCCACATTTTCTACGCATGCCTGCTGCAGAATGACTGACTGGGCCCTCAAGTCTCATCATGTCAATGAACATTTGAAGCAAGAAAGTCACATTAACAAATCTGAGGCTTTTGTCATATATAACAATAACTGAAAAAAAATGAAAATGTTCAGTGCTGGTTTTAACCTTGTTGATGATATATTTGCTTGTTGTTTTGGGGGTTCAGTAGTTGCTGCGTGCAAGTTTCTGCGTATTCTGAGTGTTTATAAAGGAGTTTACAGGTCTAATGTTGAGCTTTAAGAGTTATTTTCACGCACATGGTGGCGCGTGTCACTGACAGAAGAGCTACCAAACAGATCAACAAGTACATAAAGTTACAGGAAGTTACTTTATTAGTTTAATTGTTGTCCTACCATGTTTCCACGTCAGTAAGTCTCTGCGGTGCTGTCCAGTAAAATGACCGGCGTCCCTGTTGCCCTGCTCGGGCTTCTGTGCTGCAACTCAGCGGGGAAAGTTTTGTGACCGAGCGAACAGGAATGAAAACAGAATGACTTCCGGTATTTCCTTTCACAATAAACCTCGACGCGGTTTGGGCTATGACGGGTCGGCAACATTTACTAAAAAAAGGGCCACTCACTCAAAAAAAAGCAAACTGGGTGTCTGTTACCTTCTCCTTAGTCTAACATGTAGCTTCTACTAAATAAAATGATGTTTTGTGGTTGAACAGTTTTAAAACATGTAGAATTTTTTATGTTAAAACAACCTAATTAAATTGCTTAATATAATACTCTGTTTAAAAAATGATTTATTCCCTGAATAATTACTATTATGTTCATTTTCATATGATAAAGGTAATCTTTTAGGCTAAACCACTTCAACCTCACTTTGTTTTGTTGGCTCAGCACAATTAATTCATGTACTTCACTATTTTAAAAAGTAGTTATAACTACCCTATTAAATAAAGTAACTCTTAATAATGTCATACATGTTTAATTGGCCCAAGAAAATTATGTCCGTATGTTTACAATTACCCTTACAAATCTAGTTGGACTGAGCCCTGGTAATTAATTAACAGTAACCCAAACACATCATGTTGACCCAACATATTTACATTTTGTTCACTCAACAAAACTGTTTCTCGCTAAATTAAAGCGTTTTATTTAGGTGTAAATTATTTCCATAATTCTATTTCGTTCTGGGAACAAGTTCTTTTTTTGAGTGCTCTTGTGGACCTAGCCTGGGAAAAAGATGCAGAGTTATAGAGTGATAAACTATCAAACTTGAGTATGTATTATATTGTCTTCTTTGGTCTCCCTGATTACCCCCATATTTATTTATTTATTTATTTAGTTAGTTAGTTAGTTAGTTTATGTATTATTTTCTTTCTTCCTTTTACTATGCCAGGCTTAAATGTCTGTATTCTGTGCACTATTATTAGTGATATGTTTTCTGTTGTTTCTGTCGCTTCTGCTTTGCAAGAAAAAGTTTAATAAAAACATGTTTGAAAAAACAAACAAAAGAGCCACTGTTGGCCGAAAAAAGAGAAAACATGTAATTTTAGCCCCACAATGAAGATAAAACAGCCTACTAAATCTAAATTAGTCTACTAGCATTACAAATAGGTCATAATAAGCATTTTATAAAGTATGTTTAATATGGAAATGTTGGCCTCTAAAAGTATGTCAATCTATTTGACTCAATACTTGGTTGGGGCTGTTTGACTTGAACTACTGGAAATGGACTTTTCCATCATTTTCTAAGGTATTGAGATGCACCTGTATAAGTGATACATTTTTACAACTGAAGAATACAAATTGCTGTAGGCCTACACCAATGATAAATCAACATTACAACGTAAAGGAATAACTGTTTCATTTAGTTTAATTTTGTTGTCTTTTCCCGTGAGACACGCCACTGATAAATAAGAAAAAATATAGGTATAAATGGAAATCTTATCCAAATATGAGGTGATGTCTTTACTGTACCTTTTTGTTTTTGGAAATGTTCTCTTTCCCCTTTATTCCAGAAGCAGTAGAATGTACCTTATACTTGGTTTCTTCTTCAAAAAGACCCTGACTTTTTATATATCAGGATCAGGAACCATAAGGACTATTTTCAATAACAATCACTGACAAAATGGACTCACAGTCCTGAGTATACTCTGCAAGTAATCTATTTTTTTCTTTCTTTGTTCCTTTTTTGTTTATACAGGTGCATCTGAGTCATATAGATGGACATACTTTTCAGAGGGCAACATTTCCATATTAAACATACTTTTTAAAATTGGTCTTTTGTAATATTACACTTTTTTTGAGACACTGAATTTTAGGTCTTCATTCAATGTAAGCCATAATCATTATAATTAGAAGAAATGAAATACATTAAGACATGACAATGTTTAATTCATGTGTGTAATGGATCTATATAATGTGTTATTTCCACTTTTTGAATTGAATTACTGACATAAATAAACTTTTCTTTGATATTTTAATTTATTGAGATGCACCTGTATGTCGAGCATTTCACTCTAGAAATGATCCTGTTTGTTTGTTGTGTTTATGTTTATATAAAATAAGAACAACAATCAACAGTAACAGTAAAAAATAAAAAATATCGCTAACGTTACTATCGACGTAGACCTGTGGCTTTTATTTTGAAGACAATACGCCCCGTTTCCGGTTAAAATCCGCCTGTCGCTGTCTGACTTGACGGAACTTGTTTTGGCGACGTGGATCCTCCAGCGCTTCCTGTGGGAGAGTTCAAGATCCGGCAGAACATGTTGTACCTGTGCGCTCTGCCCACAGCTACACTGTAAAAAATACACGTTGCACTAAAACAAACCTCCGGTCTGTTGTCTCATGGAAAGCTTTCAGAAAAAAAAATCAAGGTTGAATATGAAACTTTAAATAGTTTCACTTTTGACATTTTTGCAGTACATCACCAGAGACGGGTTTTTTTTGTTGACAAATATGAGACTATATGAGTCTTTTTTCATCTAGAAAGAAAAATGTCACGATATAGGTAAGTTTTAAAAGTCTGTACACATGGAAGCTACTGTAGTCTATGGTTAATCTTAAATTTTGAATTTGCAAGAACAATTCTCAAAATGAATGAACAACACCATTTTTATTTATTAATTGATTCATAAAAATAAAAAAAATAAAATACATATCTCATTGAAACAACCCAATAGCACTTTGATTGATGCTCCATGGACTGGGAATTCTTTATTTGCATATCTATTTATTTGGTATTATATATATATATATACACTACTGGTCAAACGTTTTAGAACACACCAACTTTTCCAACTTTTCTTTTTCAAATTTAATTGAAAATTATGCAGTTTAATGTCTCAGTGTACTCTGAAATTAATGCACATTTGCAACATTTAAAATTCTTGATTGAGCATGATAGTGTTTTGAAAGTAAAAAAAAGATTAAAAATCACATTTTATGTTGGACTAAAGGACTAAAAAAAGACATAAAATGACCAAAAAAAGACACAAAATGACTAAAAAAAGACACAAAATTACCAAAAAAAGACACAAAATTACCAAAAAAAGACACAAAATTACCAAAAAAAAGACACAAAATGACTTACAAAGACATGAAAAGAATTCAAAAATGGACAAAATAGCCCAAGACTCCATAGAGTTAAGTTGTTAACCCATTTCTTGTTCCCTGAAAAAGGCCTACTTGTATAATTCTGAAATGTACTTTATTTTTCAGTTTTGGTTAAGCTTACCTTTTTTTATTTACCTCTGGCAGTTCACCACTTACCTTTGCACCCTATACATATATATATATATATATATATATATATATATATATATAGCATAGAAAGTTTTTTATTTTATTTTATTAATTAAATTCAAAAAGTGGAAATAACACATTATATAGCTCTATTACACACAGAATGAAACATTTCATGTCTGAATTTATCTAATTTATTCTAATTACAATGATTATGGCTTACATTTAATAAAGACCTACAATTCAGTGTCTCATTTATTTTCATTTTTTTTATATTTCTTTAATATGGAAATGTTGGCCTCTGAAAGTATGTCCATCTATATGACTCAATACTTGGTTGGGGCTATTTGACTCCAACTATTGGAAATGGACTTTTCCATCATATTCTAATGTATTGAGATGCACCTGTATATATTTTCACACCTTAATAAGAAAAGTGCAATAGATAATGGATCATCATGGACTATTGAGACAAGAACTGACCTATTTATATGAAAGAAAATCGCTTTATTTCGTTCTATAGTGGTCATATATTGCTTAATAAAAACACACACACAATTAAAAGAGAATATTGATATTAAATCAGTTTATTACAGGTCTTCACAATCACATTATAAATAGGCAGGAACATGCAGCATATGACAGATTATTGGGCCTTCTTAAAAACTTGATGGCAGACTTTGTCGAGCACATGGATTTCCTGCAGGAGAAGACAACAGACAGACCTTTAGACAGTTCAACATGATGCAACACACTTACATAAGCTTACTCCTATACGTTTCAGATAGTGAATCACTATCTACTATCTTGTTTATTGCCATAGCGATAGCCTGATCTAATTGCGTGTTGAGAAATATTTAATGGAGCCAATGAAGGGAGAAAGTTTCTATTAAAAGCTGCTTATCTGCCAGTGTGAGAGACTGTATCTTAACATCTCATTTTCTGGTCAAACCTTTTACAACTAACTTGATTAAACCAACGTGTCTTGTTTCTCTCACCAGGTGTAGCAGGTCTCCCTCCATCCAGTGTTTCCAGCCTCGGTTTTCTTTCTCCCCCTTCTGAACAGCCACCAGCTTGTCCCCGTCCCAGGAAACCGTCGTCTGATATCGCCACACAAACAAGAATCATTTTATTGCTTTGTTATTAAAAATATTGTGTTATAATCATTAATATTGAATTGCTTTCAACCCTATTTACTCCAACTACCACTTTACTGTCACCAGTAGTGGTTCTAGACCAGTTTTACTGTGGGGGCCAAGCAGGGGCCGGTGTTTAATCAGAGGGGCACAATAGCACATGAAAAAATGGCAAAAATGATATTTAAGCATTCAAAATCTTTGAATGTCTTGAAAAAGACACGAAATGAGCAAAAAAAGACACAAAATGAGAAGACAGAATAACAAAAAACCCCACAGAAGACATAAAAATGACAAAAAAAGACACAAAATGACCAAAAAAAGTCACAAAATAACTAAAACAGACACAAAAAAGACACATAAATGACACCAATGACAAAAAAGACACAAAATAACTAAAAAAGACACAACAACAGACACAAAATTACCATTAAGAAACATTACAAAACAGCAAAGATTATATTTAAGCACTCAAACCCTTTATTTTAGCTTATTTAAATATCTCTTTAAGTATATTTGGAAAATACAAATACATTGATTGAAACAATGAGACTTACCAACAATAATAACTATTTTTGTACGACAATGACATTTCTCATTTTTGTGCACAATTACTTTTTTTTATTTTGAAAGTGCAGTACAGTGAGAATTATCTTTTTTTTATATTTACACAAGCTTTTATTGCACAATTAAACTATGATACAATGTACACATTCTGGGTTCCTTTTGTGTACAATGATATATTGTTTGAACAAAAAATAGGTTAAAATTGTTCCGTCATCGTTATAAATTGATCATTTTATTATAAATTTGACACAGGGGCCACAGCAGGGGCCAAGGGCTTCTTCACAGGGGCAGTGGCCCCTGGAGGCCCCTGTGTAGAACCAACACTGACTGTCATTTATCATTTTAGTTTGAAAAAAATACAAGAAGGTGGCCCCACCTTGAGCTTTCGGTTGTCCATATTTATTAATTGATTCATAAAAATTAAAAAAAATAAAATACATATCTCATTGAAATAACCCAATAGCACTTTGATTGATGCTCCATGGACTGGGAATCCTTTATTTGCATATTTATTTATTTGGTATTATTATAATAATAATAATTATTATTATTATAATTATATATATATATGTGCATCTCAATCAATTAGAATAGCATAGAAAGTTCCCCGTCCCAGGAAACCGTTGTCTGATATCGCCACACAAACAAGAATCATTTTATTGCTTTGTTATTAAAAAATATTGTGTTATAATCATTAATATTGAATTGCTTTCAACCCTATTTACTCCAACTACCACTTTACTGTCATTTATCTTGTTAGTTTGAAGTAAAATACAAGAACGTGGCCCCACCTTGAGCTTTCAGTTGTCCATATTTATTAATTGATTCATAAAAAATAAATAAAAATAAAATACATATCTCATTGAAATACAAGAGCGTGGCCCCACCTTGAGCTTTCGGTTGTCCAGCCCTTTCGTTGTCTCCTCAAACTCCTCCCCCATGGTGAAGTTGACCTCGTAGTTCCTGAAGGTGCTCAGGGTCTTCGTCTCAAACTTGTCTCCGTTCTGGACGATCACTTTAGTCTGATGCAGGTGGGCAGCTATCTTTCTGGTGGCGAAGTCAATGTCTGCAACGTGAAGGAATGAGATTTAATGTCAGTGGCAGCAAGCATGAATCAGTTCTTTTAGTGTGTAGTTGGGACATAAATCCTTCTGTACACAGAAACACCAAAAGCACACACACACATCCACACACACTTATAATGATTCCTCTCCCACTGCTCCATCTGTCTCATTTACCCTTTAAAAACGACCTTGCTCCGAGTCAAATGAGTTCAGCAGCGGGCCCTGAGAACCAGCCACCCACCCCACCGTTTAGATATTCATATCCCATTTGCCTTAACGTGAAAATTCAATTTCTCCCCATCACTCTTACAGATGAGGCCCCTACATTTACCAATCTAAATAATATTTTTGACCCATTTCCATAAGGATGTCATTTTCCCATCCGCTCGATGGAAATGAGTTGGAGGCATTCAGGATTTCCTGGATTTTGTGTGAGCGTGTGAGTGTACCGGGGTTGTTTTATGAATTGCAGATAGAGTCGTGAATAATGAAAGTGTTTCTGGGCCTGATCGATGACGCGCCAAAAGGAGGAGAGCCGAGAAAAAGTCCCTCTCTCTCTCTCTCTCTCTTTTTTTTTTTTTTTAAATGACAAGCTGGCCCTCTGCCTGATCCAGGGTCGGAATCTGTCTTCCTTCTCTGCGGATCAGGGGGATGAAAATGCAGAAAGGAGTGAATCAATATTTATTTGCCGCGGTAACAGACGGCAACCACTCACAGAGTGGAGGTTAACTCGGCCTGACAGCAGCTCAATGAGGAAATGAAGCAGTGCCATAGCATTCCTCTTTTCCTCTCTCTCGCTTTATCTCCCTCACACTGCTGCTCTCTCACTCTTTCTGTCACGCTCGTTCTTAATGTTTTGCTCATGTTGGCCACATATAGTTCTAGTGGTACCAAAAAGAAAAATGGTTGATAGCAATGGACAGTGGCGGTTCTAGACCAATTTTACTGTGGGGGCCAAGGAGGGGCCGGTGTTTAATCAGAGGGGCACAATAGCACATGAAAAAATGGCAAAAATGATATTTAAGCATTCAAAATCTTTGAATGTCTTGAAAAAGACACGAAATGAGCAAAAAAAGACACAAAATGAGAAGACAGAATAACAAAAAACCCCACAGAAGACATAAAAATGACAAAAAAAGACACAAAATGACCAAAAAAAGACACAAAATAACTAAAACAGACACAAAAAAGACACATAAATGACACCAATGACAAAAAAGACACAAAATAACTAAATAAGACACAACAACAGACACAAAATTACCAAAAAAAAGACACAAATGACCAAAAAAGACACGTAAAGACATGAAAGGGATTAAAAAATGGACAAAATAGCCCAATAAGACTCCAGAGAGTTAAACTCTTATACAATGTGCACATTCTGGGTTCCTGTTGTGTAAAATGAGATATTGTTTGAACAAAAAAAAAAGATTAGAATTGTTCCATTGTTCATTGTTATAAATTGATCATTTTATTATTAATTTGACACAGGGGCCACAGTAGGGGCCCCTGGAGGCCCCTGTGTAGAACCGCCACTGGCAATGGATGCCTTAGTTTGCCTCCCATAGACTGTATAAAACGATGGATCTAGTCGCTGTGATGGCGTCCATTGGTTGGTGGACTACAGATTTGAGCTTGGTATTTTGGCCGTCACCATGTTGGTTTTAGGAGTTCCTGCTGGGTTAGCAAGATGCAACCGTTATTCAAAATAAACAGCCGGCTCCATGTTACAGTGGAGTTTGATGAGCTGAAAACACACCGGGAGAGGGTCAAAGTTCAAAGAAGCCACCACAGGGTGCACTGTGGGAGCAGCCTGTCAATCATAAGGCAGCCCCGTCCTAAGGCATGCTCTGCTTTATCACCGGTTTTACTCTATACAGGACCATAATTTACTAAATGAACATCACACTGTATTGAAGAAGACTTTAAATTAACATTTGAGACCATAAAGTTATCAGGAAAATGTTTAGTGAGGTAATAAATCAAGTGAAAAGTAGGGTAATTTTCTCATAGACTTCTATACATACAGGTTGTTGCTGCCTGCTAGCCATAAGAAAGAATACAGGTTTAACCCATTGAGGCCTGAAAAACCGCTGGGCGATTTTAAAATAAGCCTCTAATTTTCTGGAAATTCTGGGAAAAAAAGTGTGAACTCTTCTACTAAATAATAGATTTTTCAGCCTCTGTAGCAGATAGAAATGAAATTCAAAAAGTATTTGAGAGCTTATACAAATACTACAAAACGACGTAAACGCTTTCCAGGCTTCAATGGGTTAAGGCACTTCCACATTGACTTTTTTTTTCCATTTTTGCTTGCTCCAGACTGTCCCCAGAAGGGGGTCCAGGCCTGCTACTACAGAGTCACTGGCCCCCTCTTGCCCCCCTTAGACCCGCCATTGCTTTAAAAGCAACCATCTAATTGACTCTGTATTTTAGGGTTTAGGGGTTAACAAATCTCAGTCTCCCCTTCTACGCCTCAACTAGTCAGTAAGAGGGCGACTTACCGATGGCCTTCATCACTTCCTCAAAGTTCTCGTTGCTCACCATCTCCCAGCGTCCATTGTAGTCTGCAGGCATTTTGACTGGTTTGCAAGAAGAGTTATCAGTGTGCTGTTAGCTGTGGTTTTCACACTGAGACAGGGAGAGAGACAGAGAAAGAGAGAGAGGGAGAAAGTTCAAGCCCAGCCCTTTATACTGCGACTGTGCGCGTGTGTGTAAATCTGTATACGTAAACCAAAGGACAGGGTCCGGCTGATAATTCCCTTTAGGACAGTGTGTGTGTGATTTTGTATGATAACAAGTGCATTGTGCATTGTCAACTCACTCCTCCACACAATGTCCATTACCTGCAGAATAGTTTCTGTATCTGTGCACACACTGACTTGGATACACTTAAAGAGTCTGCTGCTCTTTCCTTTTCTTTTTTCAATCTCCATTCCCTCACAACAAAGCCAGCTCCTGCAATGAATCATTCTAATGTAATGGAATGGGGGTGTGGTTAGTCACTTGTTACTTTTAACTGCAAAAAAACACTGATGCCTACGATGAAGAAGCTATTTTAAAACATATATTTACAGTTCTGCACAGTATTGTTCTCACAGTAAAGACAGACATGTCAGGCAGTAAAGGAAAAAGTGAAGTGAGAGCCAAGCTACACTCTCTGTCCTCATTGACCTAAATTCCCATCACATATCCAGCATTGTGACATTAGCCACGTCATCAGATTTTGCACAAGACATTGCAACAAGTTTGCATTTCCAGATGTTTTTTGTCTAATGTTTTTCATCAAGTGGATATAGAACAAAGGTTTAACTCAGCTTTCTGTGCCTGGACTAGGGACAGAGAGCAAGTTATTACTCTTTGGATATCTTTTAAAGCCCCTGATTAAATATAGAATCGATTGAAATAGGTTTCCTTACACAATATATGTTAAATCTATGTATGATATGTTTTTCATCAGGAGGGGAGCAGGGACAGAGACTAGTGCTGATTGCCTCAGCTGCCTGCACCAAACTTCATTTCTGAGTATTTTTCAGGGCCTGCTGTGGAAAGATTCCTCTCTGATGTCACATTAAGGAACAAAGTTCAATGGGATAAATTTTGTTGACTCAAATGCAGCTCCACAGCAGTATTTACCAGAGCAAAGGTAAAGCAGAAATGTCTCTAAAGAGTCTCAACTTCAAGCTCTCTTTAGAGGATAAAAGACTTAATGTTACTTCATGCAAAGACGGAGGTTGGTTTGGATCAAAGTTATTGTCTTACCACAATACATTTAATTATTCATGTTTCGGAAATGTGAAATTGATCTGGGGTTGCCTTCTCATACCTCTCTGTTCTTCATCTGACTGTCTCTCAGCACCAGACATAATCAATACAGTTATCTTTCAAAGAGCATATAGTTAAAAGTGCTGTGTGCATGAAAGGGTTCACAAGTGCAACTGCAGTGCTCTAACTGGCAGCGATACCAACTCGATCTGGTGGAGACGGGGTTGTGTGGAGGGTCAAAGGTGAGGCGGGCGGTGTCAGGTTTATCAGTGCTGATAAGGTGCACCGATTACACATTATCAGTTATTTCATTTATCTGCAGGCAATGATCTGATTGCAATGTTAAATTGCACTTATATATCGCTTTTCTAGTCGCTTTGCGGCCTCTCAAAGCTTTAACTACAGACTGCGCGCACCCTTTCACACACATTCATACTGGTGGCAGAGGTTACCCTAAACGGTGCCACCTGCCACCATTGGGAATTCATTCTCACACCGATGAAGCAATTTGGGGTTCAGTATCTTGCAGACATGTTGGCTGCGACAGTCAGGCTTCGGTTGGTGGTTCGAGCCTGCATGTCTGCAATCAGTATAATTCCCAACATAATTTAACACATTATTTTTTATTTAAACTCGTAGGGCACTGAAGTTTCCCTCATTCACAGTCACAACGAGTACATTTACAAACAGTACAGAAATACAAATTCAAAATACAGATAACAGACAAGAAAATAAAAAAGGAAAATGCTGTTTAAAATGAGCAAAGCTAAAGAAAATCAGTTGCAGGCAGCTGTGGGGAAAGTCTGCAATTAAGCCACAAATTAGAAAAAATATACTAGAACTACTAACTAACTAACTAACTATATGGTATTGTAATGCAAAGCAAAATGAAAACAGTACACAACCATGGGTGGTCGTGTACTGTATGAAAAAAATGCCTGTTTCTAGCTAAAATTGCTAGATTTAAGCATATCATATAATTGTTTAAGGACTCTGTCTAACATAAAGGACAAGTTGGCTGTTTAGAAGCTAATGTTAGCTATGTGTTAGCAATCTAATGTTAGCTATGTGTTAGTAAGCTAATGTTAGCTATGTGTTAGTAAGCTAATGCTAGCTTTGTGTTCGCAATCTAATGTTAGCTATAAGTAAGCTAATGATAGCTATTTATAAATAAGCTAATTTTAGCTATATGTATGTAAGCTAATGTTAGATATGTGTTAGTAAGCTAATGTTAGCTATGTGTTAGCAATCGAATGTTGGCTATATAAGTAAGCCAATGTTAGCTATGTGTTAGCAAGTTAATGTTCGCTATATGTTAGCAAGCTAAGACACCTAATAGTGCATAGCTTTCTGAATTATCCACATTCTACTACGACAAGAGTTACATAGTGTCAAATGCTTTAGCTTAACTTACAGAAATGTAGTTAGCCATAAAATGAATTTGGACATATGACTAAGAGACAAAATGCATGTTAAAATTAGGTATATTGAGTTTCATGATTGCACAGTTTTCTCCATTGTAACTGCTGATGTCTCACGTCTGTATAAGTTCAGTTCTTCAGTTTATCAGATTTTAAAACCTTAGTTCTGGTTCTTTACCCGGTTGGTAGTGCATTTCACCACACAGCAGCTTTAAGACAGTTTTCTGTTGTTTGCTAACAGACGGAATTAACAAGGAGTAGCCTGCAGGTCGACTGATGTAAGAACGTGAAAGGGCACTTCTTGAGCCAGTATTATATTTGTACTTTCTGGGCTACTGTAGAAACATGGTGGTGCAACCAGGCAGGCATCGTAGAAGAGGACATACATTAATAAAAAACGAACAATTAATATTATGTTAGAATGAAAAAAAAAGTGAATTGTTATCTGTTAAAATCGTTGCAGCCGGGGAATGACTGTTAAAGCTTTCTACCTATATAGGCCTACAGTTAGTTGTGACATCACAACCTTACAGGAGTCCTGACAGGTCATTTAAAGACGATGATGAAGATGGGCTGTGTGCATTTCTCTATGGATTGGGTGTTTTGGTACTGTCACAGTATTTGCACAGCGCCTAGACTGCTTTTTAATCAGAAAAGACACTGAAAACTCACCTTATACAGTAGGGGCCATTTAACTCTAAAACAATAAATATACACTACCGGTCAAAAGTTTTAGAACACCCCAATTTTTCCAGTTTTTTATTGAAATTCAAGCAGTTCAAGTCAAATGAACAGCTTGAAAGGGTACAAAGGTAAGTGGTGAACTGCCAGAGGTAAATAAAAAAAGGTAAGCTTAACCAAAACTGAAAGATAATGTACATTTCAGAATTATACAAGTAGGCCTTTTTCAGGGAACAAGAAATGGGTTAACAACTTAACTCTATGGAGTCTTGGGCTATTTTTTCCATTTTTTAATTCTTTTCATGTCTTTGTAAGTCATTTTGTGTCTTTTTTTGGTAATTTTGTTTCTTTTTTTAGTCATTTTGTGTCTTTTGGTGTCTTTTTTTGTCATTTTGTGTCTTTTTTTGGTAATTTTGTTTCTTTTTTTAGTCATTTTGTGTCTTAAGGTGTCTTTTTTTGTCATTTTGTGTCTTTTTTTTGGTCATTTTGTATCTTTTTTTTAGTTCTTTAGTCCAACATAAAATGTGATTTTGAATCTTTTTTTTACTTTCAAAACACTATCATGCTCAATAAAGAATTTTAAATGTTGCAAATGTGCATTAATTTCAGAGTACACTGAGACATTAAACCGCATAATTTTAAATTCTGGAAAAGTTGGTGTGTTCTAAAACTTTTGACCAGTAGTGTATATATAAACATATAATATAACAACTATTTCTTGTCTTGTTCTTGTGGTTTATAACTTCTAATACAATGCTTTATTGACCCAGTCTATGTAATAATCACAAATGGTTTAATTTAACCACCAAACACACATTTTGGGTGTTTGTCTCAAGCCTCTCCTCAACTCACCTTCAGAGTTGGATGACTACATTGTTCCTCTCACCACACAGGGGCAATGTTGCTACATATAATTCAAAGCTCCTCATGAAAAGAAATAGCAGTGCCTTGTGCTCAGTGCAAGAAAGTACCACATGTTACACTGTGATCAAAGTTAAGATGACACAGAGCCATCTGCTAACCGAGGGCCGACTACGTTGGGAATCTGTTTTCTGTGGGTTGTTGCTTTTGTCAGGTGAATTGGAAGGAATTTGTAAGCTGTAAAAGCAAGTTAAAGAGAGGCAATAACTTCTTTACAGTAAACACCCAAAAGAAAAAAAAATCTAAATTTCAAATTGATTTAGAAAACGACAAGTAATCCTATAAGTAAGACAGACTGCATCCACTTGCACATGCACGCACATGCTTGCATGCTGGCGCACGTACACGGCATCTCATAGACTTATGCAAATGCAATTAGGGTAGCTTTAATAATGCATGACAGCGGATTCATTTTTAATTCTGCCTAATTCACACCTAATGGCACTTCCTGCACCCCATAACCTTGGAGGCACACACAAACACGCACACATTCTGCATTGTTTCATCTGTGAGTTGATCCTACGTGTCAGTGTCGAATGTGTTTCCACATTTCTGCACAGCCTGGCTGCAATTCACACCTTCCAGCTTATCTGCTCTGTGTATTACAACAGCAGATGTGTATGGTGATGCATACAGCAGCTCGTTTTAAACATCATATATACAGTGGGCGGCAAGTAATCCTGTGCTTCCATTTCCTGCCCCTCTCTCCCTCTGAGTTTTTTTTATCCCTCCATCTTTTAACAGTAAGATGCTGCACATTGTGCTTGCATGCTGTGTCACTCCTCTCAATGCAGTTTCAATATCCTGTGTGATTCAATTCAATTTGCTTCATTAGCGTTGCATTCAAAGCGGTGCATCACAAAGTCTTTACATTCCCATGCGAGTGTCCCAGCGGCCCCCCTCATCTCTCCCATCTCTTCCTCCTCCCTGTTGTTTCAGAAACATCAAAGGTTAGATTAATCACACTCCTCAGAGGCGACAAATGATTGAGAAAAGTCTGCTCTTTGTTATGAAACCCTCGTCATGGATTTCAGCAGAGTAGATATATTTGTAATGTATTTTCATCCCACCCATGGACTCTAATAGTGCAGCGTCTTGCTGTGTGCTTTGATGTCCCAGTGAGAATTGAAAGGGCCCCAGTGTTCCCACACAATTGAATGAGTTTTGCTTTTATCCTCCTTATGGAAGAAGAAGAAGAAGAAGAAGAAGAAAAAGAAGCATAGCAGTGGTGTTACATGCGTCAGTACAAGATGAAAAGTAGCCATGTTAGAGGCAGAAGGAATGTATGCCTACACTCACTCATATAGCCAGAAAATTGCATTTTCATACTCAAAAACCCTTTACAATTTCAGACAGAGGACAAAAGCTAGGTGAGTGCCAGTCTTTTTTATGGCTTCTACACATTCACAAATAGTGTGCAGTCCTTTGGAGAGCAGAAAATAATAATAAGTCTGCAGGTTGGACAGCCTTGATGTCAATAGACGAAGCCCATTCAGGAGCCACAGACACATTTTCAGAGCAAGGTACCTGTGGAGACATATTCTGTGCTAAGGTCACCCTGTGTGTAAATGTGCATTGCTTCACAAAGGGGTCAAAAAAAATATCTATGTTCTGTACATTTGTATCCTGTCATGAATGTATGCATGATGCCAGCGGTTGTTTGTCCATTTTATGCACGCTAAATGCCTCTCCGTGCCTGACCATCATTACTCTCCAGCACGCCTTTCCTTTGATCCAACCTATACCAGCCTGCACCCGAGCCCATTCTCCTCGCCACTTCCATGGAGCATAAATCAAATCCCATGTTCCACCTCTGCGTGTGTCATCCAGTCCCCTGAGGGGAAATCCTGCGATCCTGACCTCCACCAATCCACGCGGTGCTTTCCTCCTCACGTATCCACCAGCCGAAAAAAAGGAGCCTACAGATAATCATAGGAAGAAAACATACAGTTAGCTCTCACTGTTTTTTCTTTTTGACTTTTTTTCCCTCAGGAAGTTTGAGCTGGAAAATAAGAGAGGGGGAAGAAGGGGATGACAATGCTAAATATTTCATGTTTTCCTCTTGGTAATTCCGTATGGTCGGGACGAGACCTCGTTTTCCACAGAAACATGAGCAACTGTGGGACTGATTGTGGGAGCCCGGGAAGCTCTGTGTTTCTCTATTTTTTGCTTCTCTGCTCCGAAATAGGCCTGGATGGTGATGCATAATGCATGGGGCTTCCTATGTGGAGCTGGAAAGGGCTGTGGGTCCTGAGGGATCAGCCAGGGAAAGGGTGTCCAGATTCGCATTCTGCAGTGTAGGCTGGGCGCATCAAGCAAAAGAGATGGAGGAAAAAGATTACTCTGCCCTTTACTCACACCGTGTTTTTGTGTTAGTGAGTGCAATACTCCTGAAATCTGTGATTAGCTTCCTTTTCTTATAAATCACACACATTTGCTGAGTGTATCTTGAGACTTCACTGACCTAAAAAAACATCTGTATAGTAGAGGTGTGAATCAGCAGCATCATCCTGATACTTGAGTCACGATATGATATTGCGATTTTTAAGCATTTTTTTTGGTTGCGATATGGTGAGTATTGCGATACAATATATTGTGATTTAACTGCTTAACTGCATTTTGTGTCCTCAAATTTAAATTCAATCAAGCATTGTTTTCAGTTCAGTTCAGTTCAGCTTTTATTTCGAACATGTGTGAGTAACACAACAAAGTAAACACAAAAACAAATACATCCAATGAGAATAATCAAAACAAAACAAAAAATAGCAATAGTCAAAACAAACGCTGTAATGTGAACGCAACATGTCCGAAAAGGAGTAGGAAAAGAAATAGATTACATAAACAAATACATGAATAATTTATAATTTATGAAAACACCCGGTTGTTAAAGCCCTTCTTCCTCCCTGTACCTTGTGAAAACCACGTGTTTGTACCGCTTTTTAAACTGGATCATGCTTGGACATTGCTTGAGCTCCACACCCAGTCTGTTCCACAGCCTCACTCCACAAACTGAAGGACAAAAACTTTTTAATGTTGTACGTGCCCGCTGATGTTTTAGATTGAACTCACCCCTCAGATTATAACCCCCATCTCTGTAAAAAAAACAATTTTTGAATATTCCCAGGAAGTTTTGTCCAATACGAGAAAATTCTCAGTCTATTCATCTAACTTCAGTCTTTTTTTTTCTTCACAATGAGAGTCAAACCCACAGACTGACCAACAAAGTATTCAGTCAAACTGAACTGAACTGATATAAAACATGACACACTTCTATTGTGTTATTTTCATCTGGTAGCAGGTGTTTCTAAAGGTGAAGTGTGGAGGCTCACATGAGCTTCACAGGCATGCTTTTTGACCTTGTGGGTCCCTTCCACACATACTCTCATATTGTAAAAACCAATACAGTATAAGCTGAAATGTCCACTTCCATTTGCAGCTGTCAACTACATTTCAAGGTCAGTGTTGGCACAATAGCAACACCACATGTAGGGGGCGCTAAAGTAGCCTTCAGGTAGGTTGGTATACATTTTTTTAACTAATTGCTGGAGGACCTGCACCCCAGTGCCCTTAATGGACCACATGTCACTGCCACAAAAAAATAAATGGTGCCCCGTGGATTGGTTGTCCTGCTGTTAGGCTACACCTAAGTTTCTGGCTTGGTTTGTGATTTTTAGCATCATTGTTTGAAGCTGGGTGCTAACTTTTAATGGTTCTTCCTTGGTTCCAAAAACTATATTTTTTTCTTTGTTTAATTGGAGAAAATTCTGCACCGTCCAATCATTGATTTGCTCAATGCATCTACTCAGCGCTTGTATTGGACTATAGTCTCCTGGTGAAATTGTTGTAAATTTGTGTGTCGTCAGCGTAGCTATGGTAAAATATTTTGTTGCTTTTCATGATCTGAGCCATTGGGAGCATGTAGATGTTGAACAGAAGAGGCCCCAGAATGGAGCCTTGGGGAACTCCACTTGTCATTTTTGCATGTTCAGATGTTCACAAGTTCACCTTTATTCATTTGATTCATTATGATATATCCATATCCAACTTGAATGAAAGAATAGACCGTTTGTCAATACTACCCATAATGACACATACGACCTTTCGTTTCATGGCTCACGGTACCACAGAGCGTTCTGAAAATAGCATCAAAACAAAACAAATCGAACACATCACGATACATATACGTACGGTTCACAGTTGCAAAAAAATGGCGGCAGATTATGTGATTTTTGGCTACAAAACCACTGACCTAGGTTTAGGGCAAAAACACTTCTTGGTTAGGTGTTATATAAGACAATTTAAACAGTAAATAAACGGTGTAAATTCCGGAAGTGAAGTAGTTACGAGGGTGACATGAGCGACGTAAGTTACGTAAAAAAACATGATTCACAAACCGTAAACCCCGGAAGTTATGTAAAAAGTAGTTTATTTTCAGTCCGCCCTTTGTTCACTGATATTTCAATCGCTTCTCCAGCACTATTGCTTTTCTTTTTCAGTGAATGGAGCTGGCTCTGACTTCATTATGTGATCTTAGTGTAGATCTTTGGTTCTCGTGATATAATGCAATCACATGAATTATTTCCTTCACCAAGCAGGTTGTCTTGTGGTTTGTTTGTTTGTCTGTTTGTCTGTAGGATTATAGAAACGGTACTGGCCCAATTTTAATGAATGGGAGGTGAAGCATGGGCCAAGGAAGAACCCATTAAATTTTGAAGTGGATCCGAATCATGGGGTGGGTACACAAATTATTTTTCACATTCGTTAACACCGTGAGGCAACCTTGGTTCTGTACTCTCCGAGTGCACTTCTAGTTACATATGGATTTTTCAGGGTTATTTCAGCACGGAGACATCTAGTAATGTAATGTTATGTATTTCCTAAGAATTCCAAGCAAATACTTAATAATACATTGGCATCGTTCTGTCTTTGTTTTTGCTTTCCAACCCCTTCTCGCACACTGGTTGTGCAGGTTTTGTTATGGAGAGGAGAGGAAAGGAGAGGCGCTGTGGGAGTGGAAGCCTGTTCTGCTGAGACAGTTGGTTGCCAGTCCATCTGGGTAGAGATGGAAAGTGCTCCAGTTGTCACAAACATTCTGCATTTCTGTGTGCGCCCTCTATAACAAACACTGATGAGGGGGAATAAGAAGGGAAAGGAAAAAAGGACTAGGAATGTGTGAAAAATCAAGCAATATAACAACCTGGTCCCACAGAAATCCGTGAAATAGCCACGGATTTCGCTTAATTTGTCGCTATCGCTAAATTGTCTGTCCTGCAATGATAAATGTTAGGTGCACCTTTCTTTTGTATTGTTTTTTGTTTTGTTTTGGTTTGTCCGGTTGGTTTTAGTTTGTCTTTGTTTTTAATTGGGATTGTTTTTTGTTTCTTTTCTATGGCTATCTGTAAAACAGAGAATATGATTGTTTCATATGATACGTGGAAAATCACAAATAAAGTGTCTTTTTTAAAGGGCCCGATTTTGCACCAAACGTGTGCATATTACATATTTAAATATGAACCTGGTCTCACAGAAATCCGTGAAATAGCCACGGATTTTGCTTAACTCAAAATCCGTGGAATAGCCACAGAATCGCTCAAATTTCCGTGAAACTGACACAGATTTCGCTACAATGCAAGTTAATGACAGTCATATCCCGTGGCTATTGGTTTGTTCCAAGTCACGTGACTTTCAAGGTCCCAGCAGTCAGAACAAAAAACAATAATTTGACTTAGTTTCTGCATAAAAATGGATTTTGATCACATTTCTAGCGAGAAATATATGTTTTATTTTCGAAATCTTCACTCAGTGAATGTACATAATCACTTTGTGGTGAAGATCTCGCCAGAAAAATATGACTGTCATTAACTTGCATTGTAGCGAAATCCGTGTCAGTTCCACGGAAATTTGAGCGATTCCGTGGCTATTCCACGGATTTTGAGTTAAGCGAAATCCGTGGCTATTTCACGGATTTCTGTGAGATCATGTTGCAATATAAGGAGAGGAATGGTGAAACAAAAAGGAGAGACTGAAGGAAAGAAAACAAAGGGAAAGGTAGATCATTACTTCACATTTATTCCTCACTATGATCTGGGACATGGGAGTGGAATGAGAAAACTTTGGCCCAGGTTCTCGTCTAATTTCTCCTAGTTATTTGGCCTTTCCGCTTGTGAAGCTTTCAATCTCGGAGGCCTTCGGGGGGTCCAGATTATCTCTTTCGTTTGGAGAAAATGAGCTGAGCTGGAAGCTACATTACCTCCCCTGCCTTATGTGAGCTCATTTTTCCCACACCGCCATTAGCTCGCTAAAGCCATTTGGAGATGCACAGTGGAGTGTTTCCATGTTCATCAGTAAGTGCCTGGCATTCCTTCAGTCAATTATCAACAGGACGGTCTCTGTGTGATAATTCACGCCTCAGGCTTGTGTCTCTGAGCCAGGATGGCTGTACAAGGGACATTTTGAAGAGAGATTTCAAACTAGTATTCAGTCATCTCTGCTCCATACTCACACTTGAGCTTGAGTGATACAATGTAAGTAGTATTATTTAAATGAGCCGTGAAGAATGCAGTTACTTAGTTCTTTCATTGTTCAGACTACATTTTGTACATTTTTTATACATTGAAAGACAAACCCATTTTTCCCCTTGGGGTATGGTACAGTGGGTCTTTAAGTGGAGATAGCAGGTCAACAGTGTTTACAATTCACCTATGGCTAAGCCACACCCCCGAACGCGATGAGCCAATCACAGTGCGCATAGCTAATTCAATACACTTGGACATTCTCTGCTTCCACATCCATTGAAATGCATTGGAGTTAGTCCGTTTTCAATCATTTTTATGTGTTTTTTGTTGAGATTTTAAGTTTAAAATGGTCAAACGGTGTGCATGGGGTACCTGCAACTCTGACACAAGGTATAGCCCAATAATATGGGAGCAGTAACCCGGTTCCCTATGGCAGTGATTCCCAACCGATGTTCCGCGGCACACAAGTGTGCCGTAAGAAATCAATATCTATCAATATCAAATCCAGCGACTCCGTCTTAACGAGCGCTAACGAGGTCGGCCGGCTCGTTAACAAGAGCCTCTTGTTAACGAGCCGGCCGACCTCGTTAGTGGCAGTTAGCTACAGTTAGCTCTCTATCAGTACATTGTGTATGTGCTGCTGCTGCAGGAGGTGTTCACTTAGCGATCTCTGTTTGTTTACAACAAGCACCGGAATGAGCGGTGTCAGTGGGGTGAAAAGACGAGTGAAAACCTCTAACCTGTCTCCAAAAATGATTAATTGCCTCCTGTGAAATTTCTCTGACTGTCACAGCTGCCATAGCGCCCGTCACCGAATGTTGACAGTTTGTCCGAGTGAGTGGAGGGGGCGGGGCTTAGCCATAGGTCAATTGGTTTCAGCTTTCCAGTCATGCCCAGTTTATGCAATTTAAGGTTTAGGGACCCCAGTATGGAGAAATATTTAAATACAATGGCCCTCATTTCATCAAACAAACGTAGAAACCAGCGCAGATCTGAGCGCAGAAATCATGTTAGGACAGGGTTCATGTAACGTTCGTATCTCACCAATCACATCTGGAGAATGATCGGACGTAGGGGTGTGCCATATCGTATCGTTCACGATAATATCGGTATATTTTTTTTATGGTTAAAAAAAATGCATATCATGATATTGGCAACATTTCTACTTCTTGATGTAGTGGCGTAAGGTTGACACTTACACAACTGAATGCATTTCGTTAGCCACGAGCTAACATTAGCTAACAATTAAAGTTGTTTTAATCACAAAAAGCTACTTACTCTCTGTCACTAAACACATGCAGCTTTCAAAATAAGAGCACAGTGTGTTAACAGAATCCACCACAGAACTTACAAGAAGACTGTCAAAATAAGATGCCTTAAATAAAACATACAAGAACCTTTATTGTCCTTTACAAAATGTCATTAAAATATGCCCCCGAAACCCCTAAATGGTTATTTTTATTATTTTCTCATACTCGAGTCAAGAGCAAATTTTTTTGTATTTGGCAACTGTTGAGATTTGCACTTCACACTACATTTTAGATTTTTATTTATTTATACAGACTAAAAAAAATATGAAATATTGTGATATTCTTTTGGGGCCATATATCCCAGCCCTAATCGGACATTAATAAATGTGTCAGCTGAAAACAATAGTCATTTGATAATTAGCCCCGTTTAGAGGGGCTAATAGAGGTAGAAATTAAAATGCTGATGTCCCAGGTGACACAGAACAAAGTGGTTTTGTTTGGCAGCCTAAAAGTGTCATCACAGGGAGTCGGAAAAAATGCAGTGTGGAAGGAAATCACTGCTGTGGTCAACAGAGTAGCAGTGGACAATCAAACGAATATTTCATTTATAGACTAGTGCTCAAATGTTTGGGATCACCAAGAAAATGTGATTTGTTTTCCATGAAAACAAACTGTTTAATTCATGAAATGAAAAATGTATCGAAAATATGGTAAAGACATTGACATGGGTAGAAATTAATAATTCTAACATGTACAAAAACTTTACCTCTAGAGACTCAACCAGCCTGAGGAAGGATCATTTTATTGCTTCTCAGTTTCCAGCTGTGCTAACATAATGCTCAGTGTTTTAATGATCAATCAGCCTTTCAACAGTATAACTGTGGATTAACACAATGGATCACAGGACAATATATAATAGGTATTTCATAAGAAAATCAGCCGTTTCTACCATTAATAGTCATTTCCCACATGTCACCACATGTCTAGACGGTATGTCTGTTATTTTAATTTTTAAAAAAATGTACTTTTCTTTAAAAAATAAGGACATTTAAACAATGGTGTACACTACCGGTCAAAAGTTTTAGAACACACCAACTTTTCCAGAATTTAATTGAAAATGATGCAGTTTAATGTCTCAGTGTACTCTGAAATTAATGCACATTTGAAACATTTAAAATTCTTTATTGAGCATGATAGTGTTTTGAAAGTAAAAAAAAAGATTCAAAATCACATTTTATGTTGGACTAAAGGACTAAAAAAAGACACAAAATGACCAAAAAAAGACACAAAATGACCAAAAAAGACACAAAATGACTTACAAAGACATGAAAAGAATACTTCACAGTACCACCTAGCCACCTGGCTGCATGCTACATCGAATTTCACAGACTTTTGCATCACCGTATGCACGCAGATTTCCCCCTAAAGATGCTTGTCTAAACGCAGAATAAAAAGTGAGAATGCAACGTCACTTTAACATTTTCTGTCCTGATCGTCTCCATCTACACAGGGCCTTAATGTCGTCATTTTATTTGAATGACCATATTTTTATCTGGTGCATAACAATGTATCTCCCAAGTAGTAGACCCTGATAAAATGGACCTATTTTGAGTAAATTTTAATGGCCTCAGCAGGCTTATCATTAAAGACTACTGGCACTACTACATGTTCTCATTTTGTCTCTCAAAATATTATAATCCTTAAGATTTCAGCCCTGGTTGATTTGGCAACATTTGTGGAGTGAAAACATTTTAATTATGGAGTCCCAGAGTTCCATTCAAAGTGACTCATGTATCAAGTGGCTAACGCTGCGTGAGTGGCAACACTGTCACATGCAACAGAAGAGGAGCAACTTGTGTATATTTGTGTGAACAGCACAGCCAAAACAATTGTGGGCCAAGAAGATCCGTCCAGCCCCCGGCTCCTGGAAACTACATTCATATGCAGACAGGACAAAAATGAAAGGAAAAAACAAAAGTGAGTGAAGAAACCTCCAATGCAGACGCTTTCACCCACTGAATAGTTTGGTGAGTATGGAAATTACCTACACTGTAAAAAATAATCTGTTTAATTTACGGTAAAATACCGGCAGCTGTGGTTGCCAGAACTTCACCGTAAAAATTACAGTGAGTGGATTTTCTATTCTAAATTTAAATGTAAATATCAGCAAAAACTGTAATTTAGACTGAATAATCCTGTTATTTTTAGGGTAATTGTGCCATTCAATCACACATCATGGTATTTCTCCATAAATTTTGCATGAAAATGTTATATTTTTACAGCAAAACTGTATGTTTCTTCCAGTTTATGACAGAAAAAAGTAAACGTTTTGTGCTATTCTTTGATTTACGGTAATTAAAAGTGTCTAATACGGTGATGTACAATTTTTAATTTTACGCCCCATTTCTGATGTATTTGACAGAGTTTTACTGTTATTTCTACAAACACTTTTGACAGTGTAGTTGAACTCCTTTGGAGGAGCTTTCAGCTCCATTAGACCACATTTTACAAAATACACTTTAAACTTTCATCTTCAACTGATGTCTCTGATGTTATACTATGTAATTTTTGTTGTTGTTTGTTTTTCTTTCTTCTGCTGTACTCTTGCATAGGAGATCTGGATTTTCCAGAAATAACCCAAGTAAATAAAGATTTTGTTAATAAGGGAATATCTTGGGAATGGAAATCCTCCAATAAAGTTCCACAGACTGGGAGAGAGAAGAGAGATGGCACAACAATGAATGGTCTCCATTGATTATTGAAATCTCCCGAGTCAGAGCAGCCAATCAGTCAGGATTGAATACTAATCAATGCTCTGTGTTCGTCTACATACCCAAAAGATATGATAAGAACCACAGTCTGTCCTGCAATGATAAATGTTAGGTGCACCTTTCTTTTGTATTGTTTTTTGTTTTGTTTTTGTTTGTCAGGTTGGTTTTAGTTTGTCTTTGTTTTTTATTGGGATTGTTTTTTGTTTCTTTTCTATGGCTATCTGTAAAACAGAGAATATTATTGTTTCATATGATACGTGGAAAATCACAAATAAAGTGTCTTTTTTAAAGGGCCCGACTTTGCACCAAATGTGTGAATATTACATATTTAAATATGAACCTGGTCTCACAGAAATCTGTGAAATAGCCACGGATTTCGCTTAACTCAAAATCCGTGGAATAGCCACGGAATCGCTCAAATTTCTGTGAAACTGACACGGATTTCGCTGCAATGCAAGTTAATGACAGTCATATCCCGTGGCTATTCCATGGATATTTGTTCCTATTGGTTTGTTCCAAGTCACGTGACTTTCAAGGTCCCGGCGGTCAGAACAAAAAACATGGCGGACAGTTCTCTCATTTTTAGTGAAAAAATTAATATTTTGACTTAGTTTCTGCATAAAAATGGATTTTGATCACATTTCTAGCGAGAAATATATGTTTTATTTTCTAAATATTCACTCAGTGAATGTACATAATCACTTTGTATGTTGGAATAGCCACGGGATATGACTGTCATTAACTTGCATTGTAGCGAAATCTGTGTCAGTTTCACGGAAATTTGAGCGAAATCCGTGGCTATTTCACAGATTCCTGTGAGACCAGGTTGTTAAATATATGTGCAAATAGAACCAGAGTAACACACAATTTGCTTGGCAGCTTAGTCCGGGGTGCAATTTACCCTTTGTTGGTGCTTTGACAGTTACACTGTTGTTTTTTGCCCATGTTGTGAATGTTCACCTGGTTGTTCTGTGTGGTCCTGTTCTCCTCCAGCAGCATTGTTCATGCTGAGCTCATTCTACGCTGTTGTGGTTCCGCTGGGTCCGAGCCTGCATTGTGTTTTCAGTTAGAGTGGCACATCAAACAAGTGAAAGGGCTTTTAAATGTCACTTCTAGGTTTAAACTATAATTGGTTATTCAGCTGTTTTGTCCAGACTTTTAAACTTGGCCCTCTATAACTGCTTCTAACCCCACTTTTCTGTCTCTGGCCCAGGCTGCACTGTCTCAGCTAACATTTATTGCCAGTTATAGACCCTATGAATAATTGATCCTGATTCTATTTAAGATCCTGACGAGGACAAATGGTACGGGGCTACACTGGCCAATATTTCTCCCTCCACTGCCCTAATAGGAGCCCTCTTTACCCGCACTACCGCAGTCATTTTTCCTCCCGCTTCATATTCTCCCTTGTCTTCCCCTTCGTTTCCTTTTCTCTTAGTGCGCCGCACCTTCTTCCAAGTCCCTGACACTATTTTAAGAACTGGAATGATTCCAGAAGGTATGAAAGGTATTATAGAGGCGTAGCTGCTGCACCATGACGGATGATGCTGGCGTCAGTAGCGGGCTAAGGATTTATCTCTGTGGTTTTGTAGTGGACTGGCCCTTTAGTTTCATAACCAGCGAGATCATTTGGAAACAACGACACAGGGAGCGTAGTCCATCTATTAGTGATATGAGCCCAACACCACGATCAATGCTTATCACATTGGGCCTTTGTGTCTGCAGAGGTAGTCCAATTTATTAAGTGTGTGGTGTGTTCATGTGTGTGGCTGGAGCGGCGAGGAACAGTAGATCATCTGGACGAGTGTGTCGTGCCAGAGAACGTGCCGATTTCAGCTTCACAGTGTCAGATCGTTAGACTGTGTTCATGCTGCAGGGAAGACAGAGGATATGGATCCAATAAACAGTAATGGACACACACACACATATAGGTAGGCGTTTGATTCACTCCAGCTCCAACCATAATGAGCAATTCACCCCATGTTGTAGCAGTTATCTTGCTCATCTGCTGTGAAATCACTGGATGAGTTCAGTAAAACATGAGTGTGTGAGAGTGGAGTATCCCTGCCGAAGTTAGTTCAGCAAAAGATCACTTTCTGCACACTGTACGGCTCTTCTGACTGCCATGGCATTTGCTTGGCAGTGAGATGCGAGATGTAAGAGCTGACGAGGACTGACAGAGCTCAGGAGCTGGGGTTTTTTGGGTAAAGCGAACCTATCACTCACTGACAGCTGGAAAGCTGCACACACACTGTTGTAAAAACAGAAATGAGTTACATGCAGAGACCAGGTCCCTGTTCTAGCAGGCAGGCCGGCTCTGCTGTTAGCGCTGTAACTTTATTACAGCAGCTCACTTCTTACTTTTAACCCATGCTACTAAGCTAACCTGTAAAAAATGTTTGTAAAAATTACAGTAAAACACTGTCAAATTGCATCAGAAATAGGGCGTAAAATTAAAAATGTAATATCACCGTAGTAGATGCTTGTAATTACCGTAAATCAAGGAATAATGCAAAACTTTTAGACTGTAGAAAATACACAGTTTTTTCATGTAAAATTAATGGAGAAATACCATAATGTCACAAGGACACAATCACCCTAAAAATAAAGGCATTACTCAGTCTAAATTACAGTTTTTGCTGATTTTTACATTCAATTTACAGTAGAAAGCTACAAAAACTAGAACTAGAAAACTGTATTTTTTATGGTGAAATTCTGGCAACCACAGCTGCCGGTATTTTACCGTAAATTAAACAGATTTTTTTTTTACAGTGTAACCTGCTCCAAGATAAGAGGTCAACATGTATAAAATAGGGATGGAACAGTTGCATTAAAAAAAATCTGAGCCTTTCGGTTTGCTGGTGACAGTTTATTCATTCATGTACGTTTCCTAAATTTTTATTTTATTTTTGTCCTAAAACATGCTGTAGGTGGAGCCTCAGTTTGACGCTCGTACCACTCTTCCCCGTGTCCACATCCAATAAATCCACAGAGACCAGCCGGTAAACTTGAATGTTTACTCAGAAAAATGCAGGAAAAATACAAAATATGAAATGTCACAAAATGAAAATAAAAATCACGTCCTATACACGACATTAGAGAGATAGAGAGAGCGAGGTCAAAAAACTATCCGGCTCCACTCCCCGCTTGTCCTGACTGACCACAAATCACATTACCTACCAAATTACCATTACCAAACACTCGTGAGAGTGACATATTAAAGGTACAGTCTTCACAAAACAAAAATATATCTATCCACATATATTGTAAATATCAAAACATGTACATATTGTAAATATTATTATTATTATTATTATTATTATTTCTTATGAACTTAAATTATTCTGTCAACAACAAAAAACTGCATTTAGGCTCCTACACATGCACTTAGGTTTAATTGGTGACTCTAAATTGCCCGTAGGTGTAAATGAGAGCGTGAATGGTTGTCTGTCCAGGGTGTAGCCCACCTCTCACCCAATGAGACCCGAGTGTGGATAAGTGGTTAAGGATAATGAATAATGAATGTACGTATTTCTGTGGATTCATATTATAAAACCACTGACCTAGGTTTAGGGCAAAAAACGTCCTGGTAAGACGTTATAAAAGACAGTTTAAAAGCTAAATATATTGTGACAGCCCCGCCTATTTCACTCTGATGACGTAATTGTTTGTCTTTTGCCGAGGTGATCGGCTGGGGCATCAACCAGCTGATAAAAATAATATATAGATTCTCAATGGAGAGACTGACTTATCTGTGTCTATGTGTATGTGTAAACCATTTATAACAATCCCACTACAACACAGACGGCCTGAAGAACTAAAGCATTGCATTTGTTCTTATGAATCCTTATGAATGTAAGCCTCATTACCACTTTGAATGATGTTTTTAAAAATATTTGTTATTTGCTTCTGACACCTCAGGCCTACAGCTGAAATGAAAAGGCTAAAAACACATTAATTTAATGGAATCCATAAATATAATTATAGTCAGATCTACAATGTATTTGAGAAAATGCCAACACATTTATCGTCAAAAGCCAGTTAACAACCATAAGTTATTTTACACATAAGTCCTCTAAAAGTATGGATAATATAAAGTAAATATCTTTATTTAAAAAGAAATATATGTAGCACACTGTAAAAAATAATCTGTTTAATTTACGGTAAAATACCGGCAGCTGTGGTTGCCAGAACTTCACCGTAAAAATTACAGTGAGTGGATTTTCTATTCTAAATTTAAATGTAAATATGAGCAAAAACTGTAATTTAGACTGAATAATCCTGTTATTTTTAGGGTAATTGTGTCATTCAATCACACATCATGGTATTTCTCCATAAATTTTGCATGAAAATGTTATATTTTTACAGCAAAACTGTATATTTCTTCCAGTTTATGACAGAAAAAAAGTAAACGTTTTGTGCTATTCTTTGATTTACGGTAATTAAAAGTGTCTAATACGGTGATGTACAATTTTTAATTTTACGCCCCATTTCTGATGTATTTGACAGAGTTTTACTGTTATTTCTACAAACATTTTTGACAGTGCATACTGAAAGGTTTTTTTTTCTTTACCTTAATATTAAGATAAGTGTTTGGCAACTTTTGCTACCAGACTTGCTTTTTACTTTTTTAAAAATTACTTTAAGAAAATAAAAAGTTTCCTTAATTTTACATTCAGCAATATGATATGTATTTTTGTATTTTTACGTAGAATTCACTGTTGGTTTTAGTTTTAGAGAAAGACTGAGAAGTGCAGGCAGAGGCAGTGGGCAGGTTTGAAGAAGATTTATTCAGGGAAACACACAGAGGGAAGTTCGGCAGCCAGGTGGAGGAGATGGCCTCAGAACAGACAGGACGGATGGAAGGTGATGTCCAGCTTCACAGTCCACAGAGATACTGGAGAGGCAGGAGGAAGGAGCACAGGACGAGGTTCTGGGAAAAAACATGAGGGAGAAAATCACAAGAAAAAGTTTCTTAACAAGCTAGAGAAGCAAACATTACCACATGGGTTGAAAACTATCTGGGAAGACCAGGTTTCTTGTAGTGCGTTATGAGCAGTGGTGGAAGAAGTATTCAGATCCTTTACTTCAGTAAAAGTACTAATACCACACTGAAATTACTTCACTACAAGTAAAAGTCCTGCATTTAAAACTTACTGAAGTAAAAGTACAAATGTATCAGCATCAAAATGTAACACAAATGGGCGAAGCCCCGAGCACTACTGTTATACTGTGGATTTCTTCTTCTTCCTCTTCCGGACGCAATTTCGTCCCGCTACTAGTCCTACAACTTGAAGAGTTGCAGGACAAATTATATATCAAAACGTGCGGTTTGATCGGGATCGGTGTGCTATTACTTTTCTCTACAGAATACGAATTTTTCGCGACGTAAGTCACGAAAAACTGCCCAAAATTTTGCATTGCATCACTAAAAACAAGCTTCACTGCTCTCAATATTTTTGAATGAAACATTAAAAAAAGCCGAACTTTGCAGCGTTATTTCCACAACTTCCTGACATGTTATCCTGATGCACATGGTGCCTATAGATCCTTAGATCTTCTAGTTTCATATGATATGATCTCCAGTATATAACTAAAATTAAGTCCTCCATGGCCTCCGGAAAACTGCAAAAATTCTGACAGTTGTAGGAGCGCTAAATATGGATATTCGCAGTCATGAATCGATTTGAAATATTGTGATACCTGTAAACAATCCTTGTGTATGTTGAACAGAGTGATAGTACAGGTTCTGCTCTTTCTGTGTGTCGATCTCTCTCTTCCTGTCGAGCTTAATTTACCCCTAACTCCCACTCCAGCTCTCAAACAGCATTTCATCTCTTGATGAAAAGAAGTCTGTACATTACAGTGAAGAATGAGAGGTCCATGAATGTAGGTTGAAGTGGGCAGACAGATGAAAGGTCGGAGAAATGAATAAAGGGCAGGGTGTTACTGAAGATTGATTTGATTGGATATACTGAGATCTCTCTGCTGCTAACCAAGACATTCCAACTGCTCAACTCAGCAGAGAATCACTTTTTATACTGGAGTACTACGTATCTATCTTTTTATATCTTTGGTTTTAAATCTATATTTTCTATTAGATCAGCTCCACTTGTTCTTATCATCATAATAATAATAACTTCAATTTATAAAGCACCTTTCAACAAACCCAAGGATACTTGTATATACTTGAATAATAATGACATTATGATGAAAAAAGTGTGTTCTGGTATTTCGCATATCTAACTCCCAACATAAGAGATGAGATGGAAATAAGAAGAAGGATTTTCTAGGTAAGTATCTAGTCATCATTATGGAATTCCCCATGTTTTTTATGAGTCTGTTCACACTGATATAAAAATAGCATGAATTTAGTAAGGAAGTGAAGATGGAGAGCCATGTTATAATGGTTTTGGATTTTTCATTAGTTTTAGTTTTAATATCGTTGTGAATTTTTGTTTTCAAATTAAGTTCGTTTGTATTAGATTTTAGAATGAGTTTGCTCGTTTTTTGTTTTTTTTTCGTTTTAGTACTTTTGTAATGGGGTATTTGTTGGGTGTGACATTCAATAAATGTTGCCTTATTTCCTTTTATTTTCCATCTCAGCCCCAATAAGGTGATTAACTCTCGCAGCTCCGGCTGTTTTGAATGTTAGTTGGAGTGAAGTGCTGAACTTTCCGAAGGCGATCGACTCACATAGTGGTGTAACATCCCAGTCTCAATAAACACATTCACCAATGTGTTCACTAACCAGCAGCTCAATAAACAGATTTCATATCAACCCAAAAGGTTTATGGATGAAAAAAGTTGAAAAAGAGGAAAGCGAAGGACAATTTCACTACAATTTTAGTTAGTTTTTTTGATTCACACCTCTAGATTCATTCAATTTAGTTGTTCTTTCTGGTGACATGATTGATTCAACAGGAACAAAGTGGAGCTGTGGAGCAGGGAGACTCTGATAGAAAACATGTTGGCTGCACGATGGGAAATGTTGAATTCCTAAAATTTTTTAATCACAATTCTAAATCGAGATTGCTTTTCCATGGACACAGCTGGAATCCTCTAAACCTGAATGCTTTTAAGTCTTTGCTCATAGAAAATGAAGCCGTGAACATGCAAAGTGCAGAAACCTTTGTTAGTATAAACTTCACAGTGTGCAGAAGGTGGATTTCACAGCAGCTTAACCCTTCCTCTGTACAGCACAAGCTCTACACGACCCTGATAATAATTCATCATCAAAAAAAAAAAAAAAGGCCGGATCCTTGGGTGTCTGTGGCATGTGGAACTGAAGGCATTTGTTTGCCTCAGTGCATAGCAACAGCAGCCTTTAATAACCTACAAACCTGAGAGAAAAACGTCTTGTTTACATATTTCATCTGTCGTTATAGAAAAGCACATATTTATATTCCATGTCTCCTTCCAACAATAGACGTGGCTACACTTGTGTCACAGCGATTATTCCGTTCAGTGTAGCACGCTGTTATGAAACATGTTGAAGTGACTTCTCAGCTGTAGTGTTAATCACTAGACCTCTCCGATAACTCCTCTGAGGGAAGAAGAGCCATGTTGTGAAGCAGCTTCATTTGTATGCGAGTTTTTAGGGGGAAATAAGATAATACAGAGAAAGAAACCTGCAGAATTCTTACGTTTATTAGAGTCAGGCAGATATTGCATTTCTCTGTTTTGCTTGTTTTTAGAGTAAAACAAAAGCTGGTGGATTTATCTGCAGCCTTTAATTTCACAAAATATCTTCACTCCTATATCTGTGTTCCTATCTGTAATCAGATTTACACTGAACGCAGGCGAGCATGCACTGCAGGTTATTGGAAAATTGTCTAGAATTTCTCACTTGAATAGTTTTGTAATGTTATTTACATTCTAAATAAATGTATGAGTTTAACTGCTTACAAAATGTACAAAATAGCATAATATTAGAGCCATGAACCAACATTTATCAAACAATATAGCCGAATCTATGCTTCTCTAGAAAAAACAAACTACAGAAAAATATGTTGAAAAAAAGGTGTGTGTGTGTGTGTGTGTGTGTGTGTGTGTGTGTGTGTGTGTGTGTGACCATGGAAAATGTCTAGATATCAGCTCTTAAATTAAACTCTTATGAGCTATTTTGTTGTTTTCGTTATATTTGTCCAAGCAAATGTACCTTTAGTTGCACCAGGTATTAAAATTAACAAGAAATTGAAGAAAAAGGGTGGTCTAATATTTTTTTCCATGACTGTATATCCTTTATTTAAACTGGTAAAAGCCTCATTGAGATTAAAAATCTCTTTCTCAAGAGAGACCTGGACAAGAAGGCAGCATAAAATAGAAAACGTACAACATTAAACACAGTTATCACAATCATTCAATACAAATACAGCTTCACAAATACACTGAGTGATTTCTTTATCCTTTAGAATTGTTTTAAATTCACAGATTGTGATCAACTCAGACAGTTTCAATTCATTTTGCAGATTGTTCCATGATAAAGAGGTAGCATAACTAAAAGCTTTCTTACCAAACTCAGTTCTCACTCTTGGCACCAGCATCTGGACAATATTTTGAGAGCGTAGACCTACTATGTTTGGTTTCGACACATGCACTGCAAAAAAGCCAACTTGTATTTTTTGGCCTAAAACAGTGATTTAATTTGGTAAAACTTGGAAATATAAATTATTGATATTTAGGGCAAGTTAGCACAACAAAGGAAGCCAGTTGTCTGCTCAAAAACAAATGTGTGATTTGTTGTTACTTATATCTTTAAGTTGGGGTTCACAACAAGGGACAATAGTTCTGATAACTCTTATTTCTTTGTTGTGAAATTTGGTCATTAGCGAAAGCTAGCGGCTAACTGGTGCTAGCAGCTAACTGATGCTAGCGGCTAACTGATGCTAGCAGCTAACTGATGCTACGCTGCTTGTTACAACTACAAGAGTAGCCATTAGCGTATCAATGCTAACTCAAAATTGTGGTCACAACATTAGCTGACATTCATAGCGGCGTTACCATCGTGTCAGAGAAATTCAGAGTTGAGCAAACTCAAAAACAAAACTTAAAATATTTAGTTTAATTGTCCAACTTAAAATTTTATCGAAGTTTGTTGCCTTGAAATTTTGAGTTCACCCAACTTTTCTTTTTTTTGCAGTGTGTACACAGATATAAGGGGAGCAACGCAAGAATAGATTTGTAGATAAAAACTAACCAATGAGAGAGCCTGCCAACATACAAAGACTGCATTTCAGCCGTGGCATACAGAGAACAATGATGTGTATGATTTTCACAGTCGGTAATAAAATGCAGAACACAATGATAAACACCGTCCAACTTCTTAAGGCTCTCATTAGCTGCATTCATATAAAGCACATCACCTTAGTCCAGTAGAGGCAAGAAAGTTGCAGAAATCAAATATTTTCATGATAAGAGAAGCTTCAGTATAGGTACCAGACAGCCGTTTTCCCCTCTGTTTCCCATGTCAGTTTGTAAAAAACCTCTTTGTTTTTAATCCTGTACATCCTCTATTCTCCTGACCTTTTTGCAAATTTGCACCATGCAAAGTCTGCTGCTAGCTGATTACACTGCACGAAAAAACAATCACCTTTACAAAATCTGCTGATTATAAAACCAAACCTGAAGCTACAAGGAGTTTTTATATGACTTCCAAATGGATCGTTTATTTCTGTATTTTACTTTTTAATGTTTTATCTCATGAGTGACGATTTTTAACCACAAGTTAAGCAATTTCCTTACCTTTAGCGCGACTGTTCAATCTTTGTGTTGCCACCTGAGTGGGCTGAATTAATTGTCACTTGAAGTGACACAGGTGGCAACCTCGCCAGCTTTTTATAGGAGCACATGTTTTCTCCAACCTTTTTATTCTGCTCGTGAGAAGCTTGCCACCTCTGAGATGTATTGTTGTGGCTTTCTAAAGCGTGAATGAGGCCCCGTTTACACGAGGACGCTCGCGGGTAAAAACAACAAAATATTTTATGTGAAGTGCCTTTCGTTTAGACGGTGACGGCGTTTTCGGGGCTTAAAAACGCAAAAATCTGAAACCACCCTCCAAAGTGTAAAAGTGTAATCCTCTCCTCCGTAGCGTGTCGTCTACACTGACAAGACACAAAACTCTGATCTGATCTGCTCACGTCACGTATGTGTTTACGTCACATACATGCTCCAGGACAGGAAATAAAGAAACGTGGGATTATTTCCATGGTGGGACCTTCAAGCTGCTCTGGCAGCTCTAATAAACTTACAGGAGTCTTTCCACCAAATGTCCAGGATATGTACAGATAGTATTAGTGAACAGAGAAGGATCTGGAATTACCTCCATCACATTCTGGATGCAGCGATTGGTGGGAGGAGCCAGACGGCTGTGAACGAGACCTGGGAGATCTAGTGATGGAGGAGAACTTTGTGGAAGGAGTAGCTGATGAAAATGTGTGGCGTGAAAACTTCTGCATGCCCAAAGATGCTCTTATGGCTTTAAGTGATGCCGCCTGGCTGCATACAATCACATTTCACACACTTTTGCGTCACCGTATGCAGCAGATTTCCTCCTGAAAACGCTCGTCTAAACGAGGAATAAAAAGTGAAGACGCGACGCCACTTTTGCGTCTTCTGTTCAGACCGTCCTCGTGTAAACGGAGCCTCAGTGGGCTGAATTAATTGTCACTTGAAGTGACACAGGTGGCAACCTCGCCAGCTTTTTATAAGAACACATGTTTTCTCCAACCTTTTTATTCTGCTCGTGAGAAGCTTGCCACCTCTGAGATGTATTGTTGTGGCTTTCTAAAGCGTGAATGATACTGTTCATGACTGCACAGATAATCCAAACAGGAGTAGCTTGTGAAAGGGGTAAAAAAAAAAAAACCACTTGGAAAAACTCTTGGCATGAAGGGAAATCCTCCTGAAGCTGCCTTTTTATTAGAAGCAAAGCCACGCTCTTTGCACTAGTTTCATGTATCTCTGTGGGTCCCTGTGAGCTTGTTTATTTATAGAGGCATCTGCATGTAGACATACATACATGCTTCCATCTCCTGCAACACACACACACAGCTCTCTACCCGCCCTCACTGCTGCAACCAGGTTGGATTCTAACCTGTCAGAATATTTTGGGTTCAGTTGTGTCAACGGGCTCTCCTCCGGCATCCATGTGGGATGCTGTGTGTCTGAGAGTGCATGTGGCAATGCGATAAAAGACAGATGTCAGACCTCGACAGAGATAGCAGAGAGGAAGAGAGGAGGAGAGGAGGAGAGGAGGAGGAGAGGAGGAGAGGAGGAGAGGAGGCCAGCGTTGGCCAAGTCGTTTGGAGTGGGTGGAGAAAGAGAGTCAGAGATAGCAGCACAGTGGCACATGTATAATTGACAACCTATGCTTCCTCTCCATAGAGTTTATGACATTTTCTCTCTGTAATCTACTTTTCCTGGCCGGGACTAAAGATGGTAGTGGGCCGGGCTGTGAGTCGGCGGCTTGGATGGAAATGGCAGAGCATAAGCTTGGCAAGGAGAATGTGAAGGGGAGAAAATGCCAAGGCAGCCTTGACATTTTTTGTTGCACTTTTACCAAGAAGCAGGTCTGTCACTGATAAAAGTCGTGTGGACGGGAGGCAGCGGGGTGAGGAGGCTCTGCGAGGGTATTTTGTTTCAGTATTGTGGGCGGCATCTAAATAGGTATAGGGGTGAATGATGGGAAGGAAGAGTGAAAGTGAACAAGTGAAGAGAGAGTGGCCAGGGTTCAGTGTTGCTGATTCAGGCATGAATAGATTTTCTTTTCACTAGAGATTATGTGCTGCAAAATGTGTGTGTGTGTGTTGCTTCCTTTCAAGAAAAATCTGGTTTATTATGACTCGGGCCTCATGCTGCATTCACATGGATTCAGACATTAGACGCACACCGGGTATCACTTTAGTGAACAACAGCAGGATGGTAAGATTAGGAGAGGCAGACGGAATATATTGCATTTCCGTCCAAAGTTAAAATAGTTTTTCCGTCTTCCGTGACCGAACCAACAAGCTGATGTTCTGTGAGAAAACATGAGCAATCTGCAGTGTGAGGAACAAATCATTTTCGTGCAATAACAAAACCAAATCAGACCTTAAAATCCTCCCAAAATATTACAAGAATTTACATCAGGGGTCTCAAACTCAAATTACCTGGGGGTCGCTGGAGGCAGTAAGAGACACAAAATTACAAAAAAAGACAAAATGACTGAAAAAACACTACATTACGTTAAAAAATTACCTTAAAAAGACACAAAATGACCCAAAAAAATACACAAAATGACCCAAAAAATTACACAAAGTGACCAAAAAGACACAAAATGACAGAAAAAAACTAAATTACTTAAAGTCACAAAATTATTTAAAAAAGACACACAATTACCAAAAAAGACACAAAATTATTAAAATTACCCAAAAAAAGTAATAAAAGGGACCTTCCACACACACCACAGTAAAGTGTCATCCATATAAAACTCACATTAAACTTTCATATCAAGGTGGGGGCCACAAAATATCGTCACGAGGGCCGCAATTGGCCCGCGGGCCACCAGTTTGAGACCCATGATTTACATGCATTATAAATACAGTTGCATTAAAAAAAATGGTGATCAAATATTTTATTACATTCTTTTGATGCATGACATCCCCATAGAAACATATTATCCCCATAGAAACCTATTATCATGCATGTTTTGCAGGGATGTTTTACTGAGATATGATCTGCGACTAACAGGATATTATCTCATTGATAGTAGATATTATCTTGTAAATCAGAGATAATTTAATTCTGCCGTTTCTCCCGTGAGAAATAAGCAGAGGCTAATTAGGTTTGAGAGTGAGAACGCTGTGCAGAATGAAGTGCTTTGTGCATGATACAAAATCAAGTATATTATGGATTTTATACATTTCTGTGTATGTAAAAATCACCCTTATTTCTTCAGACTACAACAACAAAAGCAGCAACCCCTCTCACCTCTGTATAGACGACAGTAAAGCAATTAAATATATTCCAAAAATAGAATTATGATAATTTGTGCATCCGTTTTCCCCCCACCCCCTAGAAGCTAGGAAGGTTATAATAGTTTTGGATTTTTCATTTTTTTTAAAGCTGAAAAAGGGTTTCTGTTTTTCTGACATGAAAAGTTGACTATTTTACAGTAAAAGTAGATATATGGAAGAATAAAGGGTAACATTTTACAATAACCATCATTTATAAATGGTAAACAGATAGTTTATTAATGTTTAATCAGCATTTATAAACAGTTTATAGGCCATTTAGAATGGTAAATACATAATTTATTAATGTTTAACTAACTAAATCATTTATAAATGGCTAAATGATGGCATATTAATGTAAGTTTATAATTAATTTACCATACACAAACAATTAAATTATAATTAATAGTTTATTAATCGTTTTTGTTTCACTCATTATAACATTTTAACACCATATTTAGTATGTTAATGATTTTGAAATGATTCATATACCTTTAAGAAATTGGTTGAAACCATTTAAAGATTAAATATGTATATAGCACTTTGTAAATGGTTAATAATCGGTTTATAAACCATCTATAAACATTTCTTAGATGGTTATTGTAAAGTGTTACCGAATAAAGGAAAGGAACATTTAGAAATTAATTCATGATATTCATTTATGTCCTATTTAATTCTAATGTGTTTAATTGAATAATTATATTTATCAGCTCTATCAACTTTCATTTAGTTAATCATACATTAATCACTGATTATTTATTACTTATTTATGTATACATTTATTTATTTTAACTGGGTCTCCTTGCTGTTCTCTTTACTGAGAAACAACCCCCAAAAATCTGAATATAATTTTAGTAAGTTTTGTAACAATACAGTACAGGTTGTTTGTTTTTTAAACTCTTGTTTTTATTTTGGTGAACAAAAAAGTTTTTTCAATTCTAGTTTTCATTATTTCGTTAGATTTGTTAACTATAAAAACCCGGGTAGTTAGTGCGACACTTTCTCTTGTAAACCAAAAAAAATTAAAAATAAAATCATAAACCATAAAACATTTCTCAGAGCCCAGCGTGCATGTGCAGACATTAGTGTTACTAACACTTGATATTGGAATTCAAATAGTCAATTAATACCATTCAATATTTGACTAATTTGTTTTCTTTGTAATGAAAATATGTGATTTATTAAAAAAATATTCAGGGTGCTCAAATAAATTCACATCGATGGTTTTCAAAGTAAAATAATTTAGTGATGTTTCAATATTCAGTGGCTGTTAAAATGAAAACAGTTATGTCTCTTATTAGCTTTAATACCAACAGGGTGTGAAAAATGTTTCTGTGCCGGCTGAGCACTTATTTTTTAATAAATAGGAGCCATTTGTATTCAGTTCCTGTATTCCTGCCATGTTAAACTGTAATGGGTGTTTACTATTAACAGTCTGGTAATCATTTTACTACTGCCTTTCTTTTCTCTCTCAAGTGTTCGGCTCACCTGCTGTTTGTTTCAAACCTCTGACAGCTTTTTTTTCTTGCACTGTTTGACTTCTTTTGACTTAATTCCCAGATTTCTGCCATATTACACTGAGTTATTTATTGCTGAGTTAATTGTAGACATGAAATTACAAAAATAACAAAACTGTGTATCCCTAATTCCCTTATTCTCCCCCTTACCTCCTTTATGTTTTGCTGTGCAGAAATTAGGTCACAGTCACATTACCTCATGGTGCTTAACCCTGGTTTTAACCCCAGTGGGATTGAAACATATGTTTTCTTCAAACTATCACCAGAAATACACTACCGGTCAAAAGTTTTAGAACACCCCAATTTTTCCAGTTTTTTATTGAAATTCAAGCAGTTCAAGTCAAATGAACAGCTTGAAAGGGTACAAAGGTAAGTGGTGAACTGCCAGAAGTAAATAAAAAAAGGTAAGGTTAAACAAAACTGAAAAATAATGTACATTTCAGAATTATACAAGTAGGCCTTTTTCAGGGAACAAGAAATGGGTTAACAACTTAACTCTATGGAGTCTTGGGCTATTTTGTCCATTTTTGAATTATTTTCATGTCTTTGTAAGTCATTTTGTGTATTTTTTTGGTCATTTTGTGTCTTTTTTTAGTCTTTTTGTGTCTTTTTTTAGTCATTTTGTTTCTTTTGGTGTCTTTTTTTGTCATTTTGTGTCTTTTTTTAGTACTTTAGTCCAACATAAAATGTGATTTTGAATCTTTTTTTTACTTTAAAAACTATCATGCTGAATCAAGAATTTTAAATGTTGCAAATGTGCATTAATTTCATAGTACACTGAGACATTAAACTGCATCATTTTCAATTAAATTCTGGAAAAGTTGGTGTGTTCTAAAACTTCTGACCAGTAGTGTATGTTTTCTTCAAACTATCACCAGAAATACATCATTTATTGTAGAAAGAAACTGTAAAACAAGCATTATGTTGAAATTTTAACTTTCTGACAGTCCTTGAACAGATCATAGGTTGCAAAACTTTCCATTAGAAAAAGTCACTAAAAGGAAGCGTAAAATTGTGATATTTCTGTCAAAATCACTTCATTCTACATGTCTCATTTAAAATGTTGACAACAATAAACCTTTTGGAATAACCAGATCCTGTTAAAAACATTGAATTCTGCTCCTCAGAGACACTGGGAAGCCATGGATGATTCTGCTGAGACGAACGGTCACGTGACAAATATTCACAGAAAATCTGTTTACACAGAGCAGAGAGGAGAGGACAGGAGAGGCTGTTTACACAGAGCAGAGAGGAGAGGACAGGAGAGGCTGTTTACACAGAGCAGAGAGGAGAGGACAGGAGAGGAGAGGACAGGAGAGGCTGTTTACACAGAGAGGAGAGGAGAGGACAGGAGAGGCTGTTTACACAGAGCAGAGAGGAGAGGACAGGAGAGGCTGTTTACACAGAGCTGAGAGGAGAGGACAGGAGAGGCTGTTTACACAGAGCAGAGAGGAGAGGACAGGAGAGGCTGTTTACACAGAGCTGAGAGGAGAGGACAGGAGAGGCCGTATAGAGGTTGTTAAAATGCAAATAGTTCAACATGTATAGCATGGATATACATTTTTTCTCCCCAATATTTCTGACACTTGTGGGCACTTAAACATGTATTTTTTAATTGGACTAAAATGGAATTTTTGATTGATTGATTGATTGATTGATTGTCTTTATTTCGAACATGCAAGCAAGTAAAACAACAACAACAAAAAAAAAACAAGTTTAAATATTAATAGATTAACAAATAAAAAACAAAACAAAAAAGGAAAAATTTTTTTTTTATAAAATGTATATTATATATTATATTATTATATAAAATATCTTTTTTTTTTTTTACTTGTTCCCACTTCTGGCCATTGCTAATTCCATAGAGCTGCAGGACTTATTATATATTGCAGTGAAATACAAAGCCACAGTGAGTAAAATGTAAAAAGAGTAAAAAAAAACGCCTTGAAACAGCTTGTTGGGTTTTCACAGGACCACACTGTTATCCTATACTGTATGGTACGATATGTATGCAAATAAACACAAATTCATACTCGCCTTTACCAAACGTTATCTCTTATACACTTAAAGCACAGGGACACTGCAAACTCACACACACACACACACACTCTGTCTTACTTTTTCCAGGCCTTTTTTGTAAGCATGGGACACCACAGAGGGACAAACATGTCGAGATTAACTAGATTCTTTATTTCTCCATCTCACTTGCCTTCCCCCAACGCTACCTTTCCATCTCTCCATCTCTCACACCTGCTCTGACTCACTTTCTCTCACCTTGTTTTGTTATTCCATGCATTGCAATTTTCTCACCTTTCTCTCTTTTACCCCCCCCCCCCCCCCCCCCCTTGCTTAGCAGCTACAGTACTGTGCAGAAGTCTTAGAAAAGTGTGAAGAAATTCCTAGAAGAATTGATGCTGATCTTACAACCTTGTCATTTAGCAGACGCTTTTATCCACAGTGACATACATTTGAGGGTTAATACAACACAAGGAAAGATGAAGTCAAGATACAACACAAGAGTTAGTGCTGTGGGTTGAGTCCAAAGGACAGGTCAGTGCAAACAATCTATTTTATTCATCTTTTTTGGTTCTCATCTGTGTAGATTAAGGCCCCGTTTGCACGAGGACGCTTACGGGTAAAAACGATAAAATATTTTATCAGAAGTGCCTTTCGTTTAGACGGTGACAGCGTTTTTGGGGCTTAAAAACGCAAAAATCTGAAACCACCCTCCAAAGTGTAAAAGTGTAATCCTCTCCGCCGTAGCGTGTCGTCTACACTGACAAGACACAAAACTCTGATCTGATCTGCTCACGTCACGTATGTGTTTACGTCACATACATGCTCCAGGACAGGAAATAAAGAAACGTGGGATTATTTCCATGGTGGGACCTTCAAGCTGCTCTGGCAGCTCTAATAAACTTACAGGAGTCTTTCCACCAAATGTCCAGGATATGTACAGATAGTATTAGTGAACAGAGAAGGATCTGGAATTACCTCCATCACATTCTGGATGCAGCGATTGGTGGGAGGAGCCAGACGGCTGTGAACGAGACCTGGGAGATCTAGTGATGGAGGAGAACTTTGTGGAAGGAGTAGCTGATGAAAATGTGTGGCGTGAAAACTTCTGCATGCCCAAAGATGCTCTTATGGCTTTAAGTGATGCCGTCTGGCTGCATACAATCACATTTCTCACACTTTTGCGTCACCGTATGCAGCAGATTTCCTCCCGAAAACGCTCGTCTAAACGAGGAATAAAAAGTGAAGACGCGGCGCCACTTTTGCGTCTTCTGTTCAGACCGTCCTCATGTAAACGGAGCCTTAAGATGCGTTTCCATTAAATACTTTCCCTCTAGTGAGCTGCTATGGGTGTGGCGAGAGAGAAGATCTGCCCAACTCCACAGGTTTGCGCTGCTACTGACGAGTTGGCGCTGATTGGATGCAGTTGAGGCAGCGATTTCCTGCATGCGTGATTCAAACTGGACGCTGAGGGGTTAACATCTCCTGCTCTGACTGCAGCTGGGAGAGACTGCTGCTGGAGGACTGGGCCGCTTGTGAGTGCTTTGGGACGGCGCCTGCTACTCGTTAAGAAGAGTAGGAACGAGTCCAAAAGTCTCCAAGAACACCAGAAAAAGTCGCTAGTCGCTTTTTTGAAAAGGGGTCTGAACAGTCGTTAAATATAGTGACAAACTTGTTAAGTTGGCAACACTGCGGCCTGTTGACACATTTGAACTCTGCTGGTTAGCTGCTACAAATGTACCTGGTATGGGGACAGAGGCTGAGGGGAACTAAGTGGTAGGCGGAGCCAAAACGATCAGCCGCTTTCCAAAAAGTACTCAGTGGAAACACACCTTAAGCGTGATATCACAAGAGCCAGGAGTTGTGTGGATTGCTTGGTCAGGTACACTGCAAAAAAAGAAAAGTTGGGTGAACTCAAAATTTCAAGGCAACAAACTTCGGTAAAATTGTAAGTTGGACAATTAAACTAAATATTTTAAGTTTTGTTTTTGAGTCTGCTCAATGTTCCAACCATAATTTTGAGTTAGCATTGATACGCTAATGGCTACTCTTGTAGCTGTAACAAGCAGCGCCGCTAGCATCAGTTAGCCGCTAGCATCAGTTAGCCGCTAGCTTTCACTAATGACAGAATTTAAAAGCTTTCCCGCATTTCCCAACAAAGAAATAAGAGTTATCAGAACTATTGTCCCTTGTTGTGAACCCCAACTTAAAGATATAAGTAACAACAACTCACCAACTTGTTTTTGAGCAGACAACTGGCTTCCTTTGTTGTGCTAACTTACATTATTGCCCTAAATGTCAATAATTTATATTTCCAAGTTTTACCAACTTAAATCACTGTTTTAGGCCCAAAAATACAAGTTGTTTTTTTTTTTGCAGTGTAGGGTCTGATCTTCCTGATGTTGTAGAGGGCAAATTGACACGATCGGGCAATTGGTGGCCACATGAACCTTGGTGGTCACACCAAATATTGATTTGATTTAGATTTTACTTCTGTTCACTGACTTTGCATTTAGTTAACTGATAAAAATAAATCAATCAACACTTCTATTTTTGATAGCATCCTTATTTTACAGCATTTTTTCACACCTGCCTGAAACTTTTGTCCAGTACTGTACCTGTTTTCTTGCACCTATTCTCCATCACCTGTTTATTTCACATCTTCCTCCCTCCTTTTTCCCTTTCTTGAATCTAACTCATCACACTTCTAACCAAGCAAGTAAGTGTGCATTGTTTTTTGCACCATGCTGTTCCTCATCATGGCTCCCCCGTCTCTCTCTCGGAGCGTTTTTTCTCCCAGTGCGCTGCTTATCTGAGTTCTCTGGGAATTGTATGAAGCAAATTGAGCAGGTGGAGATAGGTAAGAATTACTTATTCCCATTTAAAAGCAGGGATTTACATTTTACATCCAGGTTAACAGTTAATTATTTATGGTATGCATCTAGTTTGCATAGTGTGCAATTAAAGCTTCCCTTTGTAGCACAACCTACAGGAACAGTAATTACATGTGAGCTATGGGTTCCTTCCTCCATTCGCTTGTGTGTTCCTTCTAGTTTTGCCTCACTGTGGCGTATTTATAAATGTCTTGGAGGCATACTATATAAGCTACATATGATTTTTAGCATAACACTTCCCCTGAGGCCCTGAATGTACTGTGCAAATACACTAAAATGAGCCTCCCACTGATAGCAAATCTACTGGGGCTGTGTTCTCACGCAAACTTGAAATGAAATTCCCTATGAGAGCAAACATGTTAATCGAATACGTTCAATTTTCAGACCAAAGTAAAAGGATTTGCCCCCTGGCAGACTGGAGAAGGTTATTTGATTTGTGAATATGAAGTGATGTTTCTCCCCCGTGTTCTCACAACATGTCTCTGAATGTGTGTGATTGGCACAGCTTGACTGAAGGAAGTAATTTACGCAACAGTAAATCATCTTATTTTGTTGATAGTGGGCAGTCCACCTCCTCAAGCCTTTTATTGTGGGGGGAAAAACATAAACACGCTGATAAATGGACAGGACTTTACTGGTTATTTGAATGTGAAAATGGTCCAAATGGCTGATATTCACCCACGCAGGGGCAGCTGGCATATAAGGCCCCAGTTTGTTCTTTAGTTCAAGCACTCAGCGTCTTTGCCGAGGGCAGGAAGGTTCAATTTAACCACCAACATCCTGTTCTAACACACACCTTAACATGTAACATCTGAACAGTGTTTAGTGCCTCTTACCCAGAGCCGGCCCAAGGCATAAGCGAACTAAGCGACTGCTTAGGGCCCCGTGGCCACTAGGGGGCCCCCAAGAGCAATGCAAAACAATATTTTTTATTTTATTTAAAAATGCCAAGATAAAGGTATGTTGTCTTGGTAATGGATTGTTTATCAAAGAGATTTGTGTAGCTGTTAATAGCAAATTAGCTAGTTGTTTTTGCATCCGGCTACTTTATATAGTTTGAGATTTGTTGTTTGCACAAATTGTTTGCTGCACATTGCAGTTGCAGTTTTTTGAAGCCAAAAATAATAAACCAGATGACACTTTTACTAAAATATATATAATATAGGGTTTTTTTAATATAATATTTTACCATTTGGAACGATGTATAAATCAACCCTAGCTCGCTCTTCTAGTTGAATGTGCTGCATTTTGAGATTAAAAACCATATTATGTGACACCCTGGACATCATTTATTCATTGGTATTATTTGTATTATTGCATTGGGCCACCCCCATTAATGTGTAAAGACATATCAGGCTGACAATAGGATCATGTAAACAACACTGACAGAGCCACAATGAGTTTATAGTAGGTGTGTGAACGATCAACAATCAATTATTAAATTGTTTAATTATTGTTTAATTAGAGGGACCCAAAATCGAATTCTGCTTAGGGCCCCATGGTGGCTTGGGCCGGCTCTGCTCTTACCCAGTGCATTGTGGGATATGATCCCCGTGGAGAGAAAATAAATGGGACATCTAAGCAGTCGAGATGTGGTTCATAATCAGAGGCATCAGAGACTGTCATATTTTTAAGAGCAAACTTACGATTTATCTTTTTAATTTGGCTTTGACTTGAAGCTCATGCATCTTAGTGTTACAGCATCTTCTCTTTTATTTATTTATTTATATATACACTACCGGTCAAAAGTTTTAGAACACCCCAATTTTTCCAGTTTTTATTGAAATTCAAGCAGTTCAAGTCAAATGAACAGCTTGAAAGGGTCCAAAGGTAAGTGGTGAACTGCCAGAGGTAAATAAAAAAAGGTAAGCTTAACCAAAACTGGAAAATAATGTACATTTCAGAATTATACAAGTAGGCCTTTTTCAGGGAACAAGAAATGGGTTAACAACTTAACTCTATGGAGTCTTGGGCTATTTTGTCCATTTTTGAATTCTTTTCATGTCTTTGTAAGTCATTTTGTGTCTTTTTTTGGTAATTTTGTGTCTTTTTTTTGTCATTTTGTCTTTTTTTTTTAGTCATTTTGTGTCTTTTGGTGTCTTTTTTTGTCATTTTGTGTCTTTTTTTGGTCATTTTGTGTCTTTTTTTGGTCATTTTGTGTCTTTTTTTAGTCCTTTAGTCCAACATAAAATGCGATTTTGAATCTTTTTTTTACTTTCAAAACACTATCATGCTCAATAAAGAATTTTAAATGTTGCAAATGTGCATTAATATCAGAGTACACTGAGACATTAAACTGCATCATTTTCAATTAAATTCTGGAAAAGTTGGTGTGTTCTAAAACTTTTGACCAGTAGTGTATATATATATATATATATATATATATATATATATATAGTGTGAATATTTGTCTCGTGGCCAATCGTCTCAGCAGAATGAGCATGTCTTCAGTGTCTCTGAGGAGCAGAATTTAATCTTTTAACAGGATCTGGTTAGTGCAAACGTTTCGTTTTTGGCAACGTTTTAAATGAGACATGTAGAATAAAGTGATTTTGACAGAAATATCACAATTTTAGGCTTCCTTTTAGTTACCTTTTCTAACAGAAAGTTTTGCAACCTATAACAAGTTTAAGGACTGTCGAACAGACAGTTCAAATTCAACATAATGCCTGTTTTTACAGATTCTTTCTACAATAAATGGTGTATTTATGGCGGCCGTTGAAAGAAAACGTTTTTCACTGGGGTCGAAACATTTCAGGACAACTGGTCAAACTCTGCTCCGGCAGTAAAACCATCAACAATGTTTCCTTCGTCCTGTTGCAACTTAAAGCGTCTCAGAAGTGTTGTCGCTCTTTGTTTAGCCCGGCGGGCAATCCTGGAGATTGCAACGCTCTCCCCTGTTCAACCCGTTTATTTCTGTTGACAGCTTTATTATAGCTTTCCCCTCATTTGCATAGGTAATCAGCCCATACTTTCAGAACCTGTTAAGATTCAAGATGGCAGCCACTAATTGGAAAACGGAAGGCAATAAAGCACCGTTTGAGCTCGCGTTTTCGCACTTCTTCCTCTCTTTGCGTGGGACTAATAAAGTGAGGTCCCTGCAGCTTGAGACAGATTAACATGTTTTGTTTTTTTGGCCTCGGATGAAACATATGAAGCGGGTTAATTGCCTTGGCCCAGCTGGTAATGGCAGAAAAATCGTCTAAAGCATATAATCTTTTCAAATCCGCGGCTCTTCCACAATGCTGACTCTGACAGCCGGGAGAGAGAGAGAGAGAGAGAGTGACAGACAGACAGAAAGCAGCCTCACGCTCCGCCGCCGTGATATATTAACGGTAATATTTACCTGACTGAAGCAGCAACAGGAAGAGAGCGGAAAAAATATAATTTGCCCATTTTCATAACGATCTTGGCTTGTCAAACATTTGCCATCATGCTGCATGCACACACAAAAAACACACACATCCACAGCCCGATAGGTCACTGTTGAGTCATTTTCAAACTACACAGCAGCGCAGTGATGCAGGCGTGAACACACACACACACACACACACACACATTCTTGTAATTCTATCTTTGTGAGGACCCTCATTGGAATTGTGGATTCCCTAGCAAGGTTATAATAGTTTTGAATTTTACATTAGTTTTAGTTTTAAATGGGTTGTGAATTTTTGTTTTCAAATTCAGTTAGTTCTAATTATTTTTTAGAGTGAGTTTGCTAGTTTTAGTTTAGTGTTTATTTATTTTAAATTAATTAGTTTTAGTTTAGTTTTAGTTTTTTGTAATGGGGTATTTGTTGGGTGGGAGATTAAAAGAGGTCACAGTAAATTTTGCCTTTATTTCCTTTGTCTGATCCATCTTCATTACGTATGAAAAAGTTGAAAAAGACGAAAATGAAGGACATTTTCACTATAATTTTAGTTAGTTTTGTAACCACACAATACAGTTTCAGTTAATTATCATTATCATGTGACCTTTAACCCTTAAAACAAAGTCTGAAATCTCAAAAAAGCCTTTAAAGAAGTGAGGACCGGCCGAAATGTCCTCACTTTGCAAAAATGTCCTCACTCTGTTGGTTAAAAATGTGTTCCGGTCCTCACTATGTAGGAAGTACAAGAACACACACACACACACACACACACACACACACACACACACACACACACACACACACACACACACACACACACACATTCTTGTACTTCTATCTTTGTGAGGGCCCTCATTGGAATAGTGAATTTTTCAATTTTTTTCCAATTTTTAGAGTGAGTTTGCTAGTTTTAGTTTAGTATGTATTTATTTTAAATGCTTTAGTTTAGTTTTTATGGTGTTTATTTTTTTTAAGGGGGCTATTTGTTGGGTGGGAGATTAAAAGAGGTCACAGTAAATGTTGCCTTTATTTCCTTTGTCTGATCCATCTTCATTATATATGAAAAAAGTTGACAAAGACGTTAGTTTTGTAACCACACAATACAGTTTCAGTTAATCATCATTATCATGTAACCTTTAACCCTTAAAACAAAGTCTGAAATCTCAAAAAAGCCTTTAAAGAAGTGAGGACCGGCCGAAATGTCCTCACTCTGTTGGTTAAAAATGTGTTCTGGTCCTCACTATGTAGGAAGTACAAGAACACACACACACACACACACATGCATTTGCTCTGCGGGCCACGAGAGCACGCCTCATTGTGACTCCTGCCGTCGCAGAAATGGAAATTTTAATGAAGTGAGCACAGCAGTGGTTGTCTCCTCTCCCGTCCTGGTGGCGGAGAATGGCACTTTATCCACGCTGGCCAAAAATGGACCAGTGATTCCATTAGAGATAGAGAATTAAAAAAAAAAAAACCTCTCCCCTTATAACCCCGGCCGTCCTTTGCCCATCCCATGTTCATGGAGAGGTGAATACATGCTTGTTGACCTCATTCACCCCTGCTCAGCTTTTAACCACTATTATTCTTTCACTGCTCTTTTTTTTCTGCCTCTTATTATTGCACAGGAAGGCGACAGGTCACCCTACTTTCAGAGCTTAAGCAAAGAACTAAGCCACCTCCTGTGTGTCCTGTTTAAAAAAAAAATACTGAAAAAGCTTTCAATTCCCGTGGTGAATGCATGCTGGCACAGAAGCCTGACACGTCAAAGAAATGTCTTGAAAAATAATCAGAAAAATAAAGTTGCAACTCTATCAAGTCGTATAAAGACTTTCATCAGCCTCTATCCAGAATACATCATGTTAAGAGCCTTTTTAACCAACGGAACATGATGATGATTTATATAACCTCATACACTCTTGTTTCTCTCATTCCAAAGAAGTTTGGACAATGTATGAAGTCTGGATGGCAGCACATTTACTCAAGTGCTGTACTTAAGTACAATTTTGAGGTACACTACTGGTCAAAAGTTTTAGAACACACCAACTTTTCCAGAATTTAATTGAAAATGATGCAGTTTAATGTCTCAGTGTACTCTGAGATTAATGCACATTTGCAACATTTAAAATTCTTTATTGAGCATAATAGTGTTTTGAAAGTAAAAAAAAGACACAAAATGACAAAAAAAGACACCAAAAGACACAAAATGACTAAAAAAAGACACAAAATGACCAAAAAAGACACAAAATGACCAAAAAAAAGACACAAAATGACAAAAAAAAGACACAAAATGACAAAAAAGACACCAAAAGACACAAAATGACCAAAAAGACACAAAATGACAAAAAAACACACCAAAAGACACAAAATTACCAAAAAAAGACACAAAATGACAAAAAAAGACACCAAAAGACACAAAATTACCAAAAAAAGACACAAAATGACTTACAAAGACATGAAAAGAATTCAAAAATGGACAAAATAGCCCAAGACTCCATAGAGTTAAGTTGTTAACCCATTTCTTGTTCCCTGAAAAAGGCCTACTTGTATAATTCTGAAATGTACATTATTTTCCAGTTTTGGTTAAGCTTACCTTTTTTTATTTACCTCTGGCAGTTCACCACTTACCTTTGGACCCTTTCAAGCTGTTCATTTGACTTGAACTGCTTGAATTAAAAAAAAAAACTGGAAAAATTGGGGTGTTATAAAACTTTGGACCGGTAGTGTATGTGTACTTGAGTATTTCCATGCATTATGTAACTTTGTACTTCTACTCCACTACATTTAGCTGACAGCTTTAGTTACTTTACAGGTCGAGATTTAACATAAAAATCTTGATAAATCTGTCAGCTCAGATTTGACTTTTTAAATGTTTTAATTAAACCTCATAAAAGTATATTAAGTAGTTAAAATAAGCCCTATCTTAAAGATTTTTAAGCACTTCTTACAAAAATGCATCACAATATTAATCCAATAATATATTTGGAATATATAAAACAATCAGAGTGGAGCCATTCTGCATAACGAGTACTTTTACTTTTGATGCTTTAAGTACATTTTGATGTTGATACTTTTGTACTTGATGCTGGCTTTTGAACTTTTTTTCCTCTTATTCCAGAGGACATGATGTCCATGATTTATATATATAAAAAAAGAGAAGTTGGTGGAGTTTCTCAATGTTGATATGTGACTTTATTTCCTTCAATGGACTTAACCTGCATTTGTAGATGATTCGATTTTGCTCTTTCTACATTTTACTCACTATGACCTTGTATTTCACTGCAAGCTCCATAGAATCAGCACAATCATGGCTAGAAGTGGGAACAACTCAAAAAGGCCTTTTGTGCAGAATAAAATAGTTATGACATACACTACCGGTCAAAAGTTTTAGAACACCCCCATTTTTCCAGTTTTTTATTGAAATTCAAGCAGTTCAAGTCAAATGAACAGCTTGAAAGGGTCCAAAGGTAAGTGGTGAACTGCCAGAGGTAAATAAAAAAAGGTAAGCTTAACCAAAACTGAAAAATAATGTACATTTCAGAATTATGCAAGTAGGCCTTTTTCAGGGAACAAGAAATGGGTTAACAATTTAACTCTATGGAGTCTTGGGCTATTTTGTCCATTTTTGAATTCTTTCCATGTCTTTGTAAGTCATTTTTTGGTCATTTTGTGTCTTTTTTTAGTCATTTTGTGTCTTTTTTTTTGGTCATTTTGTGTCTTTTTTTAGTCCTTTAGTCCAACATAAACGTGATTTTGAATCTTTTTTTAACTTTCAAAACACTATCATGCTCAATAAAGAATTTTAAATGTTGCAAATGTGCATTAATTTCAGAGCACACTGAGACATTAAACTGCATAATTTTCAATTAAATTCTGGAAAAGTTGGTGTGTTCTAAAACTTTTGACCAGTAGTGTAAATCATTAAAAAACCCAAACTGTTTATTTCTGGTAATGTTTTAAATGAGAAGTGTAGAATTAAGTGATTTTGACAGAAATATTACAATTTTAGGCTTCATTTTAGTTACTTTTTTTTTCTAACGAAAAGTTTTGCAACAGCTCAAGTACTGTCGGAGAGTTCAAATTGCCTGTTTTTACAGTATATTTCTATGATAAATGGTTTACTTCTGGCATTATCTTTGTAATTGTATTTTTGACAATATGCAACTTTCCATGTCTTTGTTCCCCCTGTCCCAACTTTTTGAAATGTGTTTCTGGCCTCAAATTTAGAATAGGCAGCAAACAAATCCATGGGGTTGTTAAGGTAAAAATATTAAATATATTGCCTTTGCACAGCTTCCAATTGAAAAGTGCAGCATTCGAATGTTGATTCATAATTCAAATGTCAACATTATGAATAAAGCTTCAAGGGTTCAAACTCTTCTGTGCAGCCCTACATTTCACTGGTTTCATTTCATTTTCGCACAGTGCCAAAATCAATACCAGGCTCTTAAAACTTGCTGGAGTTGTGAGCCATTTTTTATATAAAAATATTGATTCATGCAGCTCTAAAATGACATCCCTGATTTGTAATGATTTTAATGTCAGCCTTATACCCAGTGAAAGCCTCTAATATAGTCTCTGTGTGATCTTTGTGTCTCACCACCTGTCGAATGTCCGTCCACTGGGGACGTTTCTTTCTCTTTGGCTCACTACACTTCCAACTTTCTTCACCAGTGACTTGTTAACTTTGGCTCTATGGTATCTCTTGCTGAGCAGGCAGTAGGGATGGGAATAATTAATCCATGATCAATTAATGGTAGTTAAGAATTTGGTTGACTAATTTGGTTTACTAACCAACTAACTTTTAATCCTTACTTCTGCTAACTTCTGCAATGTGCTGAATTGGCACGATTGTAACGCCGCTATGAAATGTCAGATATTGTTGCGACCACAATTTTGAGTTAGCATTGATACGCTAATAGCTACTCTTGTAGCTGTAACAAGCAGCGCCGCTAGCATCAGTTAGCCGCTAGCACCAGTTAGCCGCTAGCTTTCGCTAATGACTGAATTTCACCGCTTTCCCGCATTTCCCAACAAAGAAATAAGAGTTATCAGAACTATTGTCCCTTGTTGTGAACCCCAACTTAAAGATATAAGTAACAACAACTCACCAACTTGTTTTTGAGCAGACAACTGGCTTCCTTTGTTATGCTAACTTACATTATTGCCCTAAATGTCAATAATTTATATTTCCAAGTTTTACCAACTTAAATCACTGTTTTAGCCCAAAAAATACAAGTTGACTCTTTTGCAGTGTAGATAAGAGTTGGTTAGAGCTGTGGAGACTCACCCAAACAAATCGGCAAACCAAATATATTTATACTATTGTATCATTATTTACTTCTTCTCCCTTTCCTATGCTGTAGTTAATATTAGTTTCCTCATACCTGAACAACCAGCAGGCAGACAAACAGAATGAAAAAGAAATAGACCAGAATATAAAAAACAAGGAGAGACGGGGGAAACCACACACACACACCTGTCTTTCTCCCACATTTGTTCTCCTAACTCTCCTGTCCATCAGGCTGTCTACGCCAGCAGTAGGCCCAGCATTTTAATGCAGTGTTTTACCTGCAGTACTAATAACAAAGATGCACTGTCTTGAGAAGCACTCAAGTTCCTTAAGTATTAGGGCCAAGAGAAAAACAGCATCGTTGCATTTACCAGAGAAATCAATTTAGACTCTCCTGTGCCCTGCATGCATTGATGAGCCAGCCGGCCTAATACTCCGAAAAAGGATTTACACCTCTTTATTTAAGTGTGTGAGTCAGGTAAAGTCACATAATTGCTGTCACTTCAGCAACCATTTTGATTTCAATCTCTCAAAAGGTTACAGCTGAGAGAGTCTGAAGAAAAACGAGTAAGTGGTAAATTGGTGATTGAGTGATAAGGCAAAAAGGTACGAAGACTGGGAGCTGCTTATTGGGTATGAGTGCGCACAAAAAGTTCACTCTCCCAGGTAAGGTGGTGTTTTCAGTTTTATAATGAGCATGTGCATGTGAAGAGGTAACATGAGGTGTAATATTTCTGTTGAGCAGTGCACTGAGTGAGCAAAGTAATGTCAGAATGCACACTGTCAAAAATGTTTGTAGAAAAAACAGTAAAACTCTGTCAAATACATCAGAAATAGGGCTTTTAATTACCGTAAATCAAAGAATAGCACAAAACGTTTACTTTTTTCTGTCATAAACTGGAAGAAACATACAGTTTTGCTGTAAAAATATAACATTTTCATGCTAAATTTATGGAGAAATACCATGATGTGTGATTGAATGACACAATTACCCTAAAAATAACAGGATTATTCAGTCTAAATTACAGTTTTTGCTGATATTTACATTTAAATTTAGAATAGAAAATCCACTCACTGTAATTTTTACGGTGAAGTTCTGGCAACCACAGCTGCCGGTATTTTACCGTAAATTAAACAGATTATTTTTTACAGTGCAGTGTAGTCAGCATATGTTACAACCAGTATGGAAAAAGTATTCAGTTCCTTTAAAAAAAAGTCCTGCATTCAAAACCTACTGAAGTAAAAGTACAAAAGTATCAGCATCAAAATGCACTTAAAGTATCAAAAGTATCGTTATGCAGAATGAACCCACTTAGATTGTTTTATATATTCTAAATATATTATTAGATTATTTGTATAGATGCATTCATGTAAGCAGCATTGTATGGCTAATTTTAACTAAAATAAAATGTAAAAAAAAAAACTTTACTTTACTTTGATCATGTTTTTTACGTTAAATCTCGACCTGAAAAGTAGCTAAAGCTGTCAGCTAAATGTAGTGGAGTAAAAGTCTAAATGTAGTGATGTAGAAGTATAAAGTTACATAAAATTGAAATACACAAATAAAGTACAAGTACCTCAGAATTGTACTTAAGTACAGTACTTGAGTATATGTACTTAGTTACATTCTACCACTGATTATAACAATATATTAAGTATTTGACTTAATGAAGTAAAAGTACAAAAGTATCAGCATCAAGATAATAATACATTAGATTAGATTTTTATAGCGCTTGATGTACTTACAGTATCAAAAGTAAAAGTACTATGCAGATTGGACCCACTCTGATTTTTTTATAGATATATATATATTCCAAATACATTATTAGATTATTTGTATGGATGCTTTTATGTAAGCAGTGTTTTCATTTACTCAAGATGGGGCTTATATTAACTACTTACTATACTGTTATGATGTTTAATTAAAAAAACAAACATCTTATCACTTTAAATGTATCATGATTTTCTTGTCAAAAGTAACTAAAGCTGTCAGCTAAATGTAGAGGGTATAAGCTACATAAAATGGAAATATTCCAGTAAAATTTTGAGGTACTTGTACTTTACTTAAGTACAGTACTTGAGTAAATATACTTAGTTACTTTCCACCACTGCTCAGAGGTCATAAGATCTCTAGTTCACCACAACTAGCTCTGTAAATGTAATTCTCAAATGATAACATGGTTTTATTGTTTGTCTGCAGCTCATACAGTTTGTCTTACATTTACTTCCTTTTTTCAGCTCGTACACTTTTCATCATCTCTTCCCTTAGACTGATAAGATCTTGTGTTTGTGGTGAATGTGGTGTGGACTCGAAAGCAGAACTCGCAGTCAGGGTTCATGAACAGGCCGTTAGAAATGAGCATGAGCAGAATCACTGTGGTGGCAGCAGGAGAAGCTTGTACGTGTCTGGCTGCATGTGGAGGTGAGGAGGAGCAGGTGGAGGTGAGGAGGAGCAGGTGGAGGTAACTGGGATGGCTGGAGGAAGTCTGAAGGCATTTGGTGGAGAGCTGGAAAGACTGAAATGTTCCTCACAGACAGCTGTGTGCAGCTGAGAGAGGGCTGAAGGGAGAGATTTTTTTGACACATATGGACTGTTATGAATAAATAAGCCAGCAAATCAGTTTACACATCATGCTGATATCACACCTTTATAGGAATCCTGCCTGGACTCACTGTGCCTTGATTGGCCACACTGCAAGAAAGCCAACTTGTATTTTTTGGGCTAAAACAGTGATTTAAGTTGGTAAAACTTGGAAATATTAATTATTGACATTTAGGGCAATAATGTAAGTTAGCACAACAAAGGAAGCCAGTTGTCTGCTCAAAAACAAGTTGGTGAGTTGTTGTTACTTATATCTTTAAGTTGGGGTTCACAACAAGGGACAATAGTTCTGATAACTCTTATTTCTTTGTTGGGAAATGCGGGAAAGCGGTGAAATTCTGTCATTAGTGAAAGCTAGCGGCTAACTGATGCTAGCGCTAACTGACGCTAGCGGCTAACTGACGCTAGCGGCGCTGCTTGTTACAGCTACAAGAGTAGCCATTAGCGTATCAATGCTAACTCAAAATTGTAGCAGCAACATTAGCTGACATTTCATAGCGGCGTTACAATCGTGCCAATTCAGCACATTGCAGAAGTTAGCAGAAGTAAGGATTAAAAGTTATTACAATTTAAAATTATAAATTAGTACAACTTACAGTTGAGTTGACAAAAATCTGAATTCATAGTTGAGCAAACTCAAAAACAAAACTTATAATATTTAGTTTAATTTTCCAACTTAAAATTAAGTTAGCCGCTAGCTTTCGCAAATGACCGAATTTCCCAACAAAGAAATAAGAGTTATCAGAACTATTGTCCCTTGTTGTGAACCCCAACTTAAAGATATAAGTAACAACAACTCACCAACTTGTTTTTGAGCAGACAACTGGCTTCCTTTGTTGTGCTAACTTACATTATTGCCCTAAATGTCAATAATTTATATTTCCAAGTTTTACCAAATTAAATCACCGTTTTAGGCCAAAAAATACAAGTTGGCTTTTTTGCAGTGTGGATGGGCCATCACAACTGTTCATCTCATAATTTTAATAAAAGATTTGCATCCAGGGCAATGCATCAGGCTCATGAAACTCAGATCAAACTGTCAAATTAGGCAGTGCATGATCAAATATGAATACATTAATTTACTGTTCTGCCTATCGCTCTCATTTTGCTCTGCGCCCATTGATAACACCACCTTTGAAACTGAAAATGAATGAAGAGGCTCCAGACTCACCCATTTGCAAATAAGTATGGTGATGCCAGGCTAATGGATAGATGAATGCAGATTAAAAAAATATATAAATTATCCAATATAAAGCTCAATCATCATCAGATGAAAGCCTATGGGTTCCAAGCTTGCATTTCGCTCTCAACACTGACTGTTTACCTGCATGCAACCAAAGCCAGATCAAACATGATTGGTGATTACCATTTGGACGACAAACTGGAACTACACTTAGTGTAGGTCAGTGAGTTGACAGTTAATTACAACTCTACAGAACGCAGATAAACTGAGTAATTAGGGTAATTAAGTAATTAACGTTCTCTCAAGAAGCTGTAGGGAACCACAGATATGTCCATCAGTCATACAACACCATGTGGCCAACTGAAACACAATTATGTTCTTTTGTTGTCATTATTGTATTTTTTTTCTCTGCTCAGCCAGTATATACTGTTTATAGTGCTTTATTGGCATGTTTGCCAGTTCAGATGGAATTTCAACAGCAGATATATGCTGGTGCAGTACAGATGGTGTGTTACAACAGCTATTCTCAACCTTGGGGTCGGGACCCCAATTGGGGTCGGGAGATGATTTGTGGGGGTCACCAAATCATTTTGGAAGTCAGCTCTGTCTCCACTGTGTTAAAGTGTTCATGTGTTTGTCTTTTTGGTCACTTAATGTCTTTTTTTTGGTCATTTTGTGTGTTTTTTGGTCAATTTGTGTCTTTTTTGGTCCTTTTGTGTCTTTTTTTGATCATTTTGTGGTCAATTTGTGTCTTTTTTGTTTCCTTTTTTTGGGTAATTTTGTGTCTTTTTTGGTCATTTTGTGTCTTTTTGGTCATTTCGTTTCCTTTTTTTGGTCATTTTGCTTCTTTTTTGGGTGATCTGAACTGTGCGTGTGAGATTCTGTTCAGTGAGCGGGGGTCGCGGACAACATGCATGTTAAATTGGGGGTCGCGACTCAAAAAGGTTGAGAACTACTGTGTTACAAGACTGTACTCATACTACAATTTACAGAATTGGGACCTCTTGAACAGAATGAATGTTGAGTCAAAATATGCACCGTCTTATGAATACATTGCACCACATGGTTGTGGTTTTAGAAATCTTCCAAGTAGCTTTTTTTCCCCGCATGACTTCAAACTCCCACACAATCTCTGTACCGCTCGAAACGCCACAGTACTTCTAGTCAAAAGTTGTTTCCTGTTTGAGCGTTCTCAGCCACTTCAGCATGTAGCAACATCCATTGTTCACACTGATCTTGACAGATATGATGTGTGATGAGGCGGGGTTATTGTGGTCTCTGTCGCAGTTACATTCACTTTCCTGCACTTCAGGCATTTGTCACAGAGGGGAAACATGTTCAACGTTACACTAGAGAATGGAACGGAGCTGGATAAGAAGAACACGGTGTACGCTCTGGTGTTTGGATCTGTTTTGGCGCTGGGTCTGCCTCTCAATGCTGTCTCACTGTGGATTCTGTTACGCTGCCACAGCCTCAAAACCCCCAGCGCTGTCTTCATGGTCAACCTGGCCATCTCTGACCTGCTGCTGGTCATCTCCTTGCCCATGAGGGTCTACTTTTACGCCACGGGCACCTGGCCTCTGGGCGATCTGGCGTGCATCTGTATCACAATGTTCTTTCGCAACAACATCCGCTCCAGCTCCATCTTCATCACCTTCATCAGCGTGGACCGGCTGCTGGCTGTGGTTTATCCTCTGAGGTCACGCCATCTTCGGACCGCTTGCAACGCTCTGAAAGCTGCCGGGCTCGCTTGGCTGTTTGTGTTCGTGGTCAACGTGCCAGAAAGTGTGGGATTCGCAAGATTTTTAAAAGGCATCAATGAATCCATCTGTTTTGAATTTGGTCCCAGGCCGCTCCCTACATCACCGCTAGTTTATCTCCAGCCGGTGTTGGTGTTCAGCCTGTTGGCGGTCAACATCGTGTCCACCGCTCTCGTCTCTTGGACTCTACGAAGACGTCTGAATGATTCAACGAGGGTCAGAAACAAGGTGAACATCATGCTGCTTTTCGCCATGAACTTGATGATGTTCACTGTATTTTTCCTGCCGGTGTCATTGTTTGTTTTATTTAAAAGCTGGAGACCTGCTCTCACATCACTGATATGTCTGGCTAGTGTCAACTGCTGCCTGGATCCTCTGTTGTATTACTTTTCTTTTGATGGTTTCTGGAAGGGAAAAGAGGATGTGGATAGTTCTGCTGCCAGAGAATAGCTGGTGATAACAATAGACGGGGACAGGTGGCGTTAAATACTATTTAAACAGCATTAACGTGTGTGTTGTGTGTGGATGTGACACAAAGTTCACAAGGTGAAAAACAGAATTATGGTATAATTTATGAATAAAAATCTCAGCTTCACATTAGAACTGTCTTTTTCTATTCATTTTAAACTAAATATTTAGATGTTTTGGTAACACTTTACAATAACCAACTAAGTCATGTTTATAGATGGTTTATAAACCAATTATTAACCATTCACAAAGTGCTATACATATTTAATCTTTAAATGTTTTCAACCAATTTCTTAAAGGTATATGAATCATTTCAAAATCATTAACATACTCAATATGGTGTTAAAAATGTTAAAATGAGTGCAACTAAAACTATTGATAAATTATTAATTATAATGTATTGGTTTCTTAATGGTAAAGTAACTATAAACTTACATTAATATACCATCTATTTGTAATTTATGAATGATGGAGTTAGTTAGACATCAAGAAATTATGTATTTACCATTATAAAAAGTCTATATACAGTTTATAAATGCTGATTAAACATTAATAAACTATCTGTTTACCATTTATAAATGATGGTTACTGTAAAGTGTTACCGTTGTTTTTAGACATTGTAATGCTGAAATGTTACAAATTTTACTTTTGTATACTGTCTAAATATATCTGACATAACATTTTCACATGCAAATTATAATTCTTTCTTTATTTTTATTGACCTTAATCTTCATCTCTTAACTATTTCGATCAATCATTATTTTTTTCTTTCCATGGGGTGAAATCTCATGACCTGAAACAGCTACAGATTTAGGTTACCCACACAGTGAAACTGACTCTCTGTGGTGGTTTTTCTGCCCCCATGTGTGACGCACATCTGATGGTTTCGGTACGCTTCACCATCACGTCCTCATCAGAAAACTCAGCACAAAATTAGATCCCCAGATAACTTGGCAAGATGCTTGGTTGCCATGCTTATAACTATCTCACACAACTTGGTTTGCTACATGAGCTTTAAAAGAGACAAGACACCAAGCAAAAAATAAATAAATCTATCAGTATAATTACACTGCAAAAAAGCCGATTTGTATTTTTTGGCCTAAAAATGATTAAGTGATTTAATTTGGTAAAACTTGGAAATATAAATTATTGACATTTAGGGCAATAATGTAAGTTAGCACAACAAAGGAAGCCAGTTGTCTGCTCAAAAACAAGTTGGTGAGTTGTTGTTACTTATATCTTTAAGTTGGGGTTCACAACAAGGGACAATAGTTCTGATAACTCTTATTTCTTTGTTGTGAAATTCGGTCATTAGCGAAAGCTAGCGGCTAACTGATGCTAGCGGCTAACTGATGCTAGCGGCGCTGCTTGTTACAGCTACAAAAGTAGCCATTAGCGTATCAATGCTAACTCAAAATTGTGGCCGCAACATTAGCTGACATTTCATAGAGGCGTTACAATCGTGCCAGAGAAATTCAGAGTTGAGCAAACTCAAAAACAAAAATTAAAATATTTAGTTTAATTGTCCAACTTAAAATTGTATCGAAGTTTGTTGCCTTGAAATTTTGAGTTCACCCAACTTTTCTTTTTTTTGCAGTGTAGGAGAGTCAGTAATCTGGTTACTACAAACTGTCTTTATACACTTTATTACAGTTAAATTCATCCATATCTTTCATATTTTAATATAGCAGATGGCAACCTGATCTGAGTCACATGCCTCATCTGTAGCTCTGTTCATGACATCAATATCTCTCAAATATGTGTTTTTATTTATAAGGTATATTCAGATAATTAAATCTTTCCACTCTTTGCACTTTAAGACTTATGTTTCATTCTCAGGTTCACTCTTATCCAACAAGTCAATCTTTAGATCTTCATCCTCTAAGATTTTGAGGTCAATTTACTGTTAAATTTAGGGGCTCCATATGATGGAATACTTTTTCCTATCTGGCAAAGAACTCGATCTCTATAAAGTATTTCCAAAGATGTCTAAAAGCCCATTGAACTGCATGTTGAATCATGAATCATGTTCATATTTTTGTTTTGATATTGTTATTTTTGTTATTGCCATTATAACTTGTCGTTGATGTTATACATATGTTTCTATTATCAATTTGTCATTACTTTCTTATAACTGTGAAATTTTAGATGGAGGCTTTGCTTTAAATAAGCAAATCTGGGTTTTCTGCCTCTCCCTGCACTTCACATTATTTGTCATTTTATGTAATTCCAACTGTGCAAATAAATAAACCCAAGACCTTGAGGAACACCATAGAAAGATTCTGCTGTGATTTGGTATCAGAACTTTTCTGTTAGGACTGCATTTCTCTGATTGGATGACAAGAAGAAGTTCTGTTCTAGAAACTGCTGAGAAACCCCCCAAATGTCAATATACACTGTAAAAAATGTTTGTAGAAATTACAGTAAAACACTGTCAAATCGCATCAGAAATAGGTCGTAAATTAAACATTGTGCATCACAGTAGTAGATACTTTTAATTACTGTAAAACAAAGAATAGTATAAAACTTTAAATTCTACTGTCATAAACTGTAGAAAACACACAGTTTTGCTGTAAAAAATGTTTTAAATCATGTAAAATTAATGGAGAAACACGATGATGACACAATTATCCTAAAAGTAATGGGATTATACAGTATAAATTACAGTTTTTGCTGATATTTACATTTACATACGCTCACTGTATTTTTTACAGTGAAGTTCTGTCAACCACAGCTGCCGGTATTTTACCGTAAATTAAACAGATTTTTTTTTTTACAGTGTACTCAGGAAAGTTTAGTGAGGCCAAGTTAATAAAAATGATCTCAACTACATGAAAAAGCGGTACAAACACATGGTTTTCACCAGGTACAGGGAGGAAGAAGGGCTTTAACAACCAGGTGTTTTCATAAATGATAAGTTATTCATGTATTTGTTTATGTAATCTATTTATTTTCAAAAAATTTTTTGTGTAAATATGTATTATTTAAATATGTATGTTTAGGGAAAAAAAAGTGTTAATTGAGTAGTGGAGAAGGTTTAAATAAGCATATTATGCTTCATCCTACTCCTTTTGGGACATGTTGCGTTCACATTACAGCGTTTGTTTTGATTATTCTCATTGGATGTATTTGTTTTTGTGTTTACTTTGTTGTGTTACTCGCACATGTTCGAAATAAAAGCTGAACTGACAATCAGTTGTCTAATTTATGCAATTCGAAGACTTATGAACATTTATGGACCCAAGAGTATAGAAATATTTAACTACAGTTAAATGGGTTGAGGCCAGAGTGAGTGAGTCCACAAGTGAGTTTTTTGTGTAGTAGTAGAAGTAGTAGTAGGATAGAACAGCCCCTCTATATAATAGTTTTGGATTTTTCATTAGTTTTTTTCAAATCAGCTCGCTTTAATTAGTTTTCGAGAGTGAGTTTGCTAATTTTTATTTTATTTTTTTTGAAAATGCTTAGTTTTAGTTTAGTTTTGCTGTTTCAATTTGGGTTTTCATGATCTCATTAATTTTTCTTAACTATAACAACCTTGGTCTTGAATACCTGTTTGCAAATCCTAAACCTGTTATTTTGACCTAAACCTCAACCAAGTGGTTTTGGTTTCACATCTTGACCAAAGTGTTTAAAGCGGTTTTCATGGGCCACCATGACGACAGGTTTCAGCTGTTAAGAAGCGTTCATATTCAAAATATTTGGGGTGCAGAAATGTAGAGGCTCACTGTTATCTGTGGTTTGCAGAAACATACAATACAAACATTTATTCTGGTAACTGCTCTCCAGGACTTTGCACAATCATTGCAGCCGGGGAATTACTTTAATGGCGCTATATATATATATATTTACTGTCCTGACGGCTTATTCAAAGTTTCTAAATATGGGTATTTCTCTGTGATCGATGCATAACTTTATTGACATGTTGCCGTGGATACGCATTGCTCTGCTTCTCTCCTGATGACGGCTCGCCTTGTCAGTGACCTGTCAATCAAAGGTAGCCACGCCCCAAATGGTACAATTCTTTATCTTCTATTTTCTTCTAAATGGGGCCATTATTTATACTATTAACATCAAATTGTCTTGAAGATTTTTTACTAGCGATTGAGACCATAGTGTTGTCTTTTAGAAATTTTCTGAGGTAATAAATCGAGTGAGAAGTTTTCTCATTTTGTATCGAAATGAATGGACCCAAATGCTTCTGCAGCCGGCGTCAGCACTTTAATGGCACTATAGCAGCACTGTCCTGATGGCTTATTCAAAGTTTCTAAATATGGGTATTTCTCATGGCCACCAAGTATCATTATTTAGCGTTTTTTTCGCAGAGATACTGGTAACATTTCAAACTAGAAGATCTAATGAATCTATAGGCACCATGTGCATCAGGATATCGTGTCGGGAAGTTGTCACTGCAAAGTTCGGCTTTGCAGTGAAGCTTGTTGTTTTTGAAAGTTTGATAAAATGCTGCAGTTGTTGTCGTCCAACATGTTTGATATCAGTTCAGTTCAGTTTGACTGAATACTTTGTTGGTCAGTCTGTGGGTTTGACTCTCATTGTGGAGAAATAAAAAGACTGAAGTGAGATGAATAGACTGAGAATTTTCTCTTATTTGACAAAACAAATCTTGATTGAATTTAGTTTTGTGGACACAAAATGCAGTTTAACAGGTTAAATCACAATATATTGTATTGCAAAATGCTTAAAATCGCAATAATATCGTATTGTGACTTATTGACGTATTGTGTATCGGGATAAAATCGTATCTTTGGGCCTCTGGGGATTCACACCTCTACCTTTTTTATAATAAAAAATGACACTGTTGTACAGCCAGGTACGATAACACACAACAACCAATCGAAGCATATTTTCTTTCCAGTCAAATTCTCAGTTTGAAATGTCAGTTGTGACAAAAATCATTACAGCTGTGGTTGCTGCTGCTCATCACAGCTGTACCAGCTCACACAAGTGTGCTGGTACAGCTGCTGTTTCCTGTTTTTCTAGTGCTGTTTTCATTATTTTAGTTGTTCATTTGTTGTATTTTGTTAACTACATAGAGAGAAGCCATACAAAATTGTATAATTACAACAAAGCTCATTCTGATTCTGGTCACGGTTAGTATAGTTTCCATCACTATCAAAGGAAACAATCACAATTTAACAAGTTGTTATCACGTCTATGGTTCTTTTTAAAACTACAAGAAAAACAGGGTCTCCTGCTGGGAAGTGTGCTGATCCGCCGGCAGCTATATACATTATTTTTTCAAGCCATTTGACAATAGACTGCTTAAAAATCATTTGAAAAATAAGCTGTACAACCTATATCCTCTTCTTGTTCAGTTGTTCGTCAACTGCCTTCTTCATTCTGAAACTACAGTATAACAAATGTGAGGCAACATTCATTCCACCATCTAAAAGGAGGCAACATTTGTATGATGTTACTATCTTTATGTAACATAACATTGTTAGGATAGGAATGTAGTGTAAACAGCATGACCTATCCTCATGATATGCTCAGGGAGAGTTCACAGAATCAATCTTTAGCCGACAAACCTGCTACACTTAAACTATTTATAATATACATAGTTACACTACTGGTCAAAAGTTTTAGAACACACCAATTTTTCCAGTTTTTTATTGAAATTCAAGCAGTTCACACCTTCTACACCTCAACCTGACTGAGAGAAGCCACTGCTAATTCATGTTAGCATTAACTGTTTTGTCAGAACAAAAAACATGGCGGACAGTTCTCTCATTTTTAGTGAAAAATCAATATTTTGACTTTGTTTCTGCATAAAAATGGATTTTGATCACATTTCTAGCGAGAAATATATGTTTTATTTTCTAAATATTCACTCAGTGAATGTACATAATCACTTTGTATGTTGGAATAGCCACGGGATATGACTGGCATTAACTTGCATTGTAGCGAAATCCGTGTCAGTTTCACGGAAATTTGAGCGAATCCGTGGCTATTCCACGGATTTTGAGTTAAGCGAAATCCGTGGCTATTTCACGGATTTCTATGAGACCATGTTGTGTTTTTTACTGCCTGTACACACAGCCTATACTGACGTTTTTAAGGGGAGAACAGGCTGGTCAGAGGGGGAAATTACACTAAGTTGAAGGTATCATAAAAACCTTTCAGCGCAGAAGTTTGTGTATTTATGCATTTCCTCCCTCATAATACATTTCCAAATGTGTGTCTGGAAAGTTTCCAAATCAGTCTTCCTCTTTGCTGCCTTTGTTGATGCATCTCTACTTTTCTTGCAACATTATCAACACCAACCCACATGTAAAGCATGCAATTAATGCCTCATGCATGACAGGGCTCCATATAGCTGCTAGTGATCAAAAACTCCTTTTTTATTTGATGAATTTAGTGAACACCAGCAGCACGTTCATCAAATGAAACTAGAGTCAATAATAACCAATAAAAGTTGCATATCTACATTGATGTGCATAGAGTTATTGATGTAAGATCTATTTAATAATGAAGGCAACATCAGACTATTTCATTATTTGATGTTATTGGCATACTCTTGTTGAATTTTCTTATCTTTCGTATGTCATATAAACGGTAGTAGGTGGCATAAAAAAAACTGCTTATGGTTAACTTTCAGTTTAGGGATAAGACATAATCCTCCTTCATCCGTGTTAGATTTTCTTTTGATTTCTTTTAACATCGTTTGGCACTGTCTTGTGTGTCTTTGGTTATAAATCCTGTGATGCAGCCGAGGCTTTTGTGCTTTTTGTCAGTGTCTCAGTTCGGGAGCCAGCAGCTCTCAAGTCCTATAAGCTTTTGCCAAATGGAGGGGCAGCTGTATGTGGCTGCAGGAAATTGATCCAAAAGGGATCTAGATTTGAAACAATCCAGATGTAATGTCTGGAAGGAGACACTGGGGATTTGCTGTTGACAATTAGGACACTCTACATCAGGGGTCTCAAACTCAAATTACCAGGGGGCCGCTGGAGGCAGTATCACAATGACCAAAAAAAGACACAAAATTACAAACAAAAGTCTCAAAATGACCAAAAAAAGACACAAAATTACTAAAAAAGACACAAAATGACCAAAAAAGACACAAAATGACTAAAAAAAAAGACACAAAATGACCCAAAAAAAGGCACAAAATTACTAAAAACAAGACTTAAATGACTAAAAAAGACAAAATTACAAAAAAAACGCACAAAATGACCAAAAATGACACAGAATTACAGAAAAAAAACATATTACTTTAAAAAGACATAAAATGACCAAATTACAAAAAAATACTAAAAAAAAGACAAAATGACCAAAAAATACACAGAATTACCAAAAAAGACACAAAATTATTTTAAAAAAGACACAAAGTGACCCAAAAAAGACACAAAATGACATAAAAAACTAAATGACTTAAAAAAGAAACAAAATTACCAAAAAATACACAGAATTCTTTTAAAAAGACACAAAATGACCAAAAAAAGACTCAAAATTATCAAAAAAAGACACAAAATTCCCCAAAAAAAGTCATTAAAGGGACCCTCCCCACACAACACGGTAAAGTGCCATTCATATAAAACTCACATTATCTTTCATATCAAGGTGAGGGCCACAAAATATCGTCACGAGGGCCACAATTGGCCCGCGGGCCGCGAGTTCGAGACCCATGCTCTACATGAAGTAAACCCTCCACTTTATGGAAACACAACAGCATGATAGAACCCTAGCCTCACACTTTTTTTGTTTCTTAACTAGGCTACTGGTGGAACAACACCAAACCGCAGCAACCAAATGCTCTGCAGCTAGCTGTGTCAAAGTGCACATTTCACCTCCATGTGAATCTGTTTGTGCTAATGCACGTACTCTCTTGTGTGGCCAATTATTTTGCATGTATTGAATGTTGTGCCTTCTAAACATTCAGGTCATCTGTAGGTTGCTGCTGGCCAGATGTTGCTTTATGATGACCCTTCATAAATGTGAGATCTGCATGGGGGCTCCCTCCAGCAGCTCCATGCATATATGTTTAATGTGACCTTTGTGTGTGTGATCTCTACGGGGAAGAAGTTGAATGCTGAGAGGCTAAATAGAAAAACAGAGCGTGCTTTATACAGCCTCACTTCTGTGTTGATTTATAGCCTTCTGTTTATATTACATAATCCATTCAATCCACTGTCACCAGGCTATTCAAGCAGAAGCTGGAGGCCTCTTACAGGGCTACTGAAATGTACACAAAAGTGAACCGACATATATTTTGTTTGGGATATCACAATTCCTTCTGATATGTATTAATTATTTCTGCAGAGTGGAATCTGCTGCCTCGAGTGCAGTCTCCAAATGTATTTTTGACAAATTTTTCTCTCCCTCTGCACTGTGCTTCTGCAGCCGGCGTCAGCGCCCCCTGCTGGAATTTTTGGTAGAATGCAGCTTAAGGCACTTCCTGGTTTGCCTCCCTGCTCAGACCCAGAGGTTGCCGCCTGGTATGTATGTATCGCGGCTTTTGTTACAGCGGTGCGTTCTAAAAATATCACACATTTCGTACTTTTGCGGTTGTAAAAAAGGCTGCAGATTATGTAGTTTTTATGTAGTTTTTGTTGTAAAACCACTTATTTAGGTTTAAGGCAAAATAATTCCTGGTAAGGCGTCATGAAAGACAGTTTAAACAGTAAATAAATGCATGTAAAGGCCTGAAATGAAGTAGTTACACTTCTGTGTTGATTTATAGCCTTCTGTTTATATTACATAATCCATTCAATCCACTGTCACCAGGCTATTCAAGCAGAAGCTGGAGGCCTCTTACAGGGCTACTGAAATGTACACAAAAGTGAACTGACATATATTTTGTTTGGGATATCACAACTCCTTCTGATATGTATTAATTATTTCTGTAGAGTGGAATCTGCTGCCTCGAGTGCAGTCTCCAAATTTATTTTTGACAATTTTTTCTCTCCCTCTGCACTGTAGCTATTTAATTTAATTTATTTTATTTGATAGGGACAATGCAGTTAGCATAGATACAGGACATGCATCTGATGTGCTGCATACAGAGATATAGCTTCAGCTAATTTTCAACTCCTGTCCCTAGTTGGGCTTTTACAACTACATACAAAATCACAATACTATAAAAATCCAATATACAATTACACCATCTACAAAATAGAATAAAATTACAAACAATTACAATATACATTTACCCTGAAAAAATAAATAAATAAACCCTGTATAAATATAGCATAACCCTGTATAAATATAGCATAACCCTGTATAAATATAGCATATAAATATATAGCATCATAAATCTATACAACAATAAGGAGAAAAGAAAGAAATAAACAAGAAAAAGAAAGAAACAAAAACAAAAAAACATCTTACATACCAATCCAAGGTAACTACTCAAACAAATATATACAATAATAATACAAAGGATAAAAAGAAAAACATTACAACCCAATCCAAAATAACTACTTAAGACTATAAGACTTTAAGAATGGGTACAGCTCTGGTTTGCTTTAAACCAGCTTTGCTTTTGGTCTGATGTCATCCACTCTAGCCTCTCCATAAGGTCAGATTGGAGGGCTTTTTTGACGTGTTTTTGCTGAATAATTTGCAAACCGTGAGAATGTTTTATGTGACTGTCACTTGTAGTTCTCACAGCATACTGGCAACAGTTTCACTTCCGGTACAGAACTTTTTTTTACTTTTGTAACTGTGACAAAGGACTTGGAGTTATTCTATGTTTCTTTATTTCATGCATTATTTAGTAGCGTGTTCACTTTAAATAAAAGTGTTCACTTTAAATACTGGCTAAAGGTGAATCTAGAACTTCTAACTAACAGGGTAGTTAGAAGTTCTAGATTTCAGTTAGTGGCATCATCGCAATGTATCTTTATAATTAGAAAGAAGTGTAGTAATATTATGTTGCCTTTAAAGGAGATGGGTGATATTCATTGAACATTTGAAAATGTGCTTTGGCCTTAAATGCCTTGCTGTTAATCAGACAGTTGTGAATGTAAAGCATGGGAGGATGAGAATTTCATTTTCTGTTTCTTTCTTTGTAGACCTTCACACACCTTCATGCATTCACACTCCCTCACTGTCTGGAAGAATAAATATCCACTGAAGAATTTACTTTGCATTCTTGACGATGCCCCAGTTGGAAGAACTTAATATATTAATCCTTAGAAGTCTAAGCATTCACATTACTTAACTTATTCACATTACTTAGTTTGGGGCTATTTTGTCGGTTTTTGACTCCTTTTTATTCTGCCTGTTTATAAACCACTTAAAAATCTTTACCATGACGTGTTGGTATCATTGTTTTCAGCACAACCTTTAGAAACTTTAGAGACTTTAGAAAAAAGCTGACAGCAGGGCTCCTTGCTGCTTCGTTTTTACGTTTTTGTTTTTTTTGCGTGACGTCATGAAGAAGTCGTGATCCGGCGCTTTTGTGACTCCAGATGGTTAATAATGAAACCCTCGTTACAATAACTATCTTTTATAAGGCAGAACCAGGAACTTTTCTGCGTGGCCTGCAGACTTTTTACTCAGTGCTTTGCTTTCAGTGACTGGTCATCAGTGGCGGTTCTACACAGGGGCCTCCAGGGGCCTCCAGCTCTGTGAAGAAGCCTTTGGCCCCTGCTGTGGCCCCTGTGTCAAATTAATAATAAAATGATCAATTTATAACAATGAACGATGGAACAATTCTAACCTTTTTTTTGTTCAAACAATATCTCATTGTACACAAAAGGAACCCAGAATGTTACATTGTATAATAGTTTAACTCTCTGGAGTCTTATAGGGATATTTTGTCCATTTTTGAATCCTTTTCATGTCTTTACGTGTCTTTGTAAGTCATTTTGTGTCTTTTTTGGTCATTTGTGTGTCTTTTTTTGGTAATTTTGTGTCTTTTTTTTTTTGTCATTTTGTGTCTTTTTTTATCATTGGTGTCATTTATGTGTCTGTTTTAGTTATTTTGTTTCTTTTTTTGGTAATTTTGTGTCTTTTTTTTTTCATTTTTATGTCTTCTGTGGATTGTTTTTTGGTCATTCTTTCTTTTCATTTTGTGTCTTTTTTGGTCATTTTGTGTCTTTTTCAAGACATTCAAAGATTTTGAATGCTTAAATATCATCTTTGCCATTTTTTCATGTGCCAATGCCCCTCTGATTAAACACTGGCCCCTCCTTGGCCCCCACAGTAAAACTGGTCTAGAACCGCCACTGCTGGTCATTGAATGGGCTGATAACAACTTTCTCAACCGGCCAGGAAGTGGCTGCCATATAGCAACAAATTAACTTTACCATTGTACAAAAAAATGTATCCCTATCACTCATCCGGAGTTTGCATGTTCTCCCCGTGTCAGCGTGGGTTCTTCCTCCCATGCAGCTTAGGTTTAAGTGGTGAATTTTAAATTACCCGTAGGAGTGAATGAGAGCGTGAATGGTTGTAGAAATGGTTCTGGAAATTATGAAAGTTTTTTTTTTTTTGAAATTTGAGATCAAATAAATGTTGCCACATAGAAAAACTGTTCAATAGAGCATTCGCAATAACACATCTCAGTCCTGCAGTCACTGTTTGCTCAGTCTTGTCCTTACTCAGCTGAGGCCATGAAGTCAAATTAATTCTCGCTGCTATTTCGCCCCAACACCAAGCAGCATATATGTATGACAGCCTTTATTCACCGTCGAGCAGATTGTTTTTGTACGTGGTTGAAATAACCTTAATTTCTGTTCAGGGGAGAAAAAAACAACTGTCCATGTGCAGCTTTGCCGTGTGTGTTTGTTCACAGTTGAACGTCTCTGTATTACCTTTCCTTTCTATATGTGTGTGTGTGTATCACGGTCAAGCTCGTGTTTGTTTTGAGCTCTCCGTCTGTAAGTGACTGATATACTAGATCTGGAGGGACGTCTGACTGTGGTATGAATGTGTCTGCTAAGGCCGGTCACGGTCAGACAACCCTTCTCTCCCCCAAGGTAAAAACACACAAAACAACATATTTTCTGTCATATTTTCAACACATTTTCTGTCTTTTTTCCTTTCCCCTGTACACACAAACATCAACAGTCACATAAGTACACAAAAAATCTGAAACAGGTATATTCAGGTTTGCAAGCAACGCTGCCAAGACCCACAAACAAGCCTGTTGAGCTGCAGCCAAGTCTGCCTGGGACCAGAGGAGGATTGCTATTCAAAGACGGCAGCAGCTTTGGTGACTGTGGAGAGTCGGGCGGCACAAAGAGCCAAAAATGGAGCGAAGGGAAAAAAGGGACAGACAAAAACAAATGCTGAGCTACTGAATGGACAGAGGAGACACCAAAGAGCAGAGGAACAACAGTCCTGCAGCATGTGAAGTCTTGAGAGAAGCCACAGATCATTAGAACAGATGGAAATGCGCAGGAGGCAGCTCAGTTCAACGCCGGCCCAAACAAGTGAAACAGTCTTGTTTTTTTCAAGAGGACACAAGGGTGCAGTTTAAATTCATATTAAAACAGCTTTGATAGAAATCCCATTCACTGGGCGACACTTTGGATTACATTTTTTGTTGTTGCTGTTTTTCCAAAAGGCATTAGCAATGAATAGTGAAACATTTTTAATCAGAACCACAGCTTGTGATTTTGGTTCAACCTTTCCTAGACCAGTTAGTTCTCAAGCTTTTTGAGTCGCGACCCCCAATTTAACATGCATGTTGTCCACGACCCCCGCTCACTGAACACAATCTCACACGCACAGTTCAGATCACCCAAAAAAGAAACAAAATGACCAAAAAAAGGAAACAAAATGACCAAAAAAGACTCAAAATGACCAGAAAAAGACACAAAATGACCAAAAAAGACACAAAATTACCCAAAAAAGACACAAAATTACCCAAAAAAGAAAAAAAATTACCCCAAAAAGACACAAAATTATCCAAAATGACCAAAAAAGACTCAAAATGACCAAAAAGAGACACAAAATGACCCAAAAAAGAAACAAAATGACCAAAAAAAGACAAAAAATGACACAAAAAAGAAACAAAATGACCAAAAAAAGACACAAAATGACCCAAAAAAGACACAAAATGACCCAAAAAAGAAACAAAATGACCAAAAAAGACTCAAAATGACCACAAAATGACCAAAAAAAGACTTAAAATGACCAAAAAAGACTCAAAATGACAAAAAACACACAAAATTACCCAAAAAACACACAAAATTACCCAAAAAACACACAAAATTACCCAAAAAAGAAACAAAATTACCCAAAAAAGAAACAAAATGACCAAAAAAAGACATTAAATGACCAAAAAGACTAAAACACATGAACACTTTAACACAGTGGAGACAGAGCTGACTTCCAAAATGATTTGGCGACCCCCAGAAATAATTTTGCGACCCCAATTGGGGTCCCGACCCCAAGGTTGAGAATAGCTGTCCTAGACCACTTGGATGAGTCAGAACAACCTTGAACCCTGTAACAGTAGAGTGACACCAATAAAGGACAGAGGTGAGAAAAAAACAGCTTATAAATACCAGCCAGCTGATGTCAGAAGCTAACCTCGTGACTACACTTAGATCCTTTTACACAGTCGGACAATAACACATATCAATCAATCAATCAATCAAACTTTATTTATATAGTGCTTTTCATACATATAAATGCAACACAAAGTGCTTTACAAAAAATAAGAATTAAAACGGACAATAAAAATGACAACCTACCCCTCCCTTCTCCACATACACATCTGTATGTACACATACACAAACACGCACATAGACACGCACGCACATAAACACACACTCAGACTCACACAGCACATATTGATTGACAGTGTAGATCAGACCTGGGCAATGGGCGGCCCGCGGGCCACATCCGGCCCGTTGGCTGTCCTTGTCCGGCCCACGTGATGTTACCAAGAAATTAGAAATCAATATAACCGCAGTGCTTTTATTTTGAAAAAAATAGCAAACATTATCATTAGCACTAGAGCTAACAAGCACTTTTACTATAGTTAATGGTAAAATCTTTAATTCATGCAGCATTTATAAAGTATTTTCTTGTCAATTATATGGCAGAACAGCATTTATTTTGAAGGAAAAACTTTTTTATCTTTTATAGTCAAATATTGAATAAAATGGCAATCTTAAACAGGAAATCAACAGTGCTAATTTAATTTTTTTTGTTCCGCAATATTACAAAAAGTTGCACCGTTTTTTCTACGGTAAAGTTCTGGCAACCACAGTTGCCGTTTTTTTACCGTAAAAACAACAGGTCTTTTTTTTTTACAGTGTAGCTTGAACTGCAACCACTGGTATGGTCCTTGATATATAATTGTAGAAGAGAACCAGAAAAGAGAAAAAGAGGTTAAGTAAAGCCAAATCAGTATTTTTAAAAAATGCAGAAGTTTTAAAACATGATATTCCATTGTCTGACTAGAGGAACTAATATTTACTTTTATCATTTTCCATAATGGGATTGAGAGATGAGTGAGTCTTTGAGTAGATGACAACTTCTGGCCCAGTTCCTGCAGCGCGGCGAGGCAAAAAAGAGACACAAAACCATCAAAAAATTCACAAAATGACCAAAAGAGACACAAAACTATCTAAAAAGACACAAAATTACCAAAAAAAAAGACAGAAAACGACCAAAAGAGACATGAAATGATCAAAAAAAGACACAAAATTACCAAAAAAAAGACAGAAAACGACCAAAAGAGACATGAAATGATCAAAAAAAGACACAAAATGACCAAAAAAATACGTAAAATTATCAAATGAGACACAAAATTACCAAAAAGAGACACAATAGGGATAAAATGGCAAGTGATTTTTCAGTCTAAATGACAGATTTAGCTGATATTTACATTTAAATTTACAGTAGAAAACCCCCTCACTGTATTTTTTACGGTAAAGTTCTGGCAACCACAGCTGCCGGTATTTTACCGTAAATCAAACAGAATATTTTTTACAGTGTAATATTTACTTTTTTTTAAATATATATATATATTTTTATTGATTCACAGTTGCAGTAAACAGTACAATCGAAGAGACATACTTTCATTTTCTTATATAACCCAACACCCATTCCACTCCCCCAGAGACCCTTACATCGTTGTATTAATAGGTTCATACACCAGATCAGTTAACACAACAGTGTGTAGAAAATAATATTAATAATAAAAATAAATATATATATATACCACACACCCATACATAAAATATATATAAAATTAAATTAAAAAAATTATATAATAAAAATAAAAATAAAAAAATATATATATAAATAAATAAATAAATAAATAAAAATAATAATAATAATAATAATAATGCTAAAAAAATAATAATTAAAAAAATAAAATAAAATAAACATACACATATATACACATACACACATACATATACAAAAATTATATATATATATATATATATATATATATATATATATATATATATATATAAGAGAATATGTGATATTTACTTTTATCATTTTCATTTCATTTTCAGAGAAAAAGAGGTTAAGTAAAGCCAAATCAGTATTTTTTTTAAAAATGCAGAAGTTTTAAAACATGATTTTCCATTGTCTGAATAGAGGAACTAATATTTACTTTTATCATTTTCCATAATGGGATTGAGAGATGAGTGAGTCTTTGAGCAGATGACAACTTCTGGCCCAGTTCCTGCAGCGCGGCGAGGCAAAACGGGGCCAGAAGGCTGAAGTCTCACAGCTTCAGACCTCGGCGTGATGTAGGCGCCATCAAAGCGCCGCCACCGACACTTCCTCAGAAAGAGCCGAGGGGAAACGCCGGGGGGATGATGGTCTATCTCTACCTCCTCTCATCCTCCCTCCTCCTCCTCCTCCTCCTCCTCCTCCAGCCAGCTGTCAGTGGGAGGATGCTGAGGCTCTGCACTCTGTCACACACACTAACTGGAGGGCCGGGGCGGAGAGGTGTTGATAGAGAGATCTGAATTTAGTGACAGTAGAGTGATTAGGCCGTGTTCGGAGCAGAGGAGGAGACAGGAGGATGTGAGAGGAGATACGGGATGAAAGACGGGACAAATGGAAACACCAGAGTGGGATTGTTTGAGACAAAATGACCTCTCGGTTGAGGGACAGATAAGAAAAGGAGAATGGTTGATGGCTCAGAGATGGACGATGAGGCTGAGGAGCTAGCTGTCTGCTGTCCAGGAAGGAGAATGACAGGAACAGCAGCATGGAGCCATCTGCCTTCAACCTGCTCTGCAGTCAAAAAAAAATAACTTGTTCCCAGAACGAAATAAAATTATGGAAATAATTTCCACATAAATAAAATGCTTTAATTTAGCGAGAAAGAGTTTTGTTGAGTGAACAAAATGTAAATATGTCGGGTCAACATGATGTATTTGCGTTACTGTTACTTAATTACCAGGGGTCAGTCCAACTTAGCCTGGCTAACACCAGACCAAATCTCATTGGAGATTAGGTCTGGAATCCAGCCGTTCATTTCTCCGTAGAGGAGGTGTGGTTTACGATCCTCCGGAGCCGTTTATTGGAAGCTTAGAATGTCTATCAAAGCGTCTGTAGGTAGCTCTTAGCCAATCAGATCAGTTATACCAGATGACGTAGTAGAGCAACAGAGATGGATGTTTGTTGTGTGTGTGTCTGTGAGAGAGTGTTGCTGCTGCTTTGCTTCTCCAGTTCTCGCTTTCTGCAAGATTATTTATTTTCACGCTTTATTCCCCCTCATGTCATTCAGCCACACACATCCACTGATTTTATGGGCAATAAACAAGCTGCTGCGGGCCTCTTGGCGGCTCCGCTGTCCGCGGTAGCGGGGCTATTAGCTGCTAGCGGCTAATAGCTAATAGCCGCTAGCAGCTAATAGCCCCGCTACCATAACGCCGGTGATCTCAGCGGAGCCGCCGAGAGACCTTTCGCCTTTTAACTTTCGCTCTAAACTATTTAAAACATCATCTACAGCTAAAGAGAGTTTCGCGTCTGCAGCAGCCATGTTGGATCCGGAAAACTACAAGCTTCCGTCTGCCGAGTAGTACGCGTCATCGCCTCACCGTCCCTCCCCGCTCTGTGATTGGATCCCTAAAACAGGGCTAAGAAACTGGCTTAGTTGCCAGACCGTCTGGAGGTTCGAAATTAAATTCGAGCGCATAAGGCAGTCTGGGTATACCCAGGCTAAGTCCAACTAGATTTGTAAGGGTAATTGTAACATACTAATGTAATTTTCTTGGGCCATTTAAACGTGTATGACATTATTAAGAGTTACTTTATTTAATAGGGTAGTTACAACTACTTTTTAAAATAGTGAAGTACATGAATTAATTGTGCTGAGCCAACAAAACAAAGTTAGGTTGAAGTGGTTTAGCCTAAAAGATTACCTTTATCATATGAAAATGAACATAATAGTAATTATTCAGGAAATAAATATTATATTCAGCAATTGAATTAGGTTGTTTTAACATAAAGTATTCTAGTAAATTTTAAAGTGTTGCATTTTATGCTAAAACTACATGTTTTAACACTGTTGAACCACAAAACATCATTTTATTTAGTAGAAGCTACATGTTAGACTAAGGAGAAGGTAACAGACACCCAGTTTGCTTTTTTTGAGTGTGCAGTCTCAACTTGAAAAATAATCCTTGGAGAAAAAGAGCATTTGATTTTAATGCAAATGTCTACACACATAGCCCACATGCTAATGCTCAGACATTCTAGTGGACCTTGCGATAAGAAAAATGCGCATATAAAGCATGCACTTGTCTCTGTGATTATGCAGCAGATAACAGCACACTGGACCATTGGTTTCAGCAATGAAGAAGATGGCTTCTCTATTCTCTCCGTGTGTTCAGTAAATGATCAAATTAAGATGCATGAGTGTGCTTTTCTATCCGTCACACTTGCTGTGCACAGAGGGAATTCCACCCTGACCTGCTTTGTTGGAAGAGGGGAAAGTGTCTCTGTGCAACAGCATCCTTTGGTGTGCATTCCCTGGTGGAAAGACAAATGTGGGAAAAGGAACTTCATATGTATATCACACTGCTGCATCATAACTGCACAGTGAATACAACAGTGATGGCCTCAACACAGACAAACAGCCGTGTAGGTCTAATTTGCAAGCAGCTTATTATGACCCATATTTGATTTCATTGTAAGGCAGCGCCCTCTAGTGGCTGGAGTCACTCTGAAGGGAGCAAAAGCAGCAAATAATGTCACGTCGTATAAAAAGCAACACAGTCCGTGTAGGTCGGGGTCAAACAAACACAGAGCCCATGTGAAACCAGTTAATAATATCCAGTTATTGATATGATAAGGATATCAGACAGAAGGAATCCATTGGTACCAGCCATGCTAGCTTGTCTGGAAGCATGCAAAAAAAAAAAATTCTCCAAGGGAAAAACTGGCAGGTAGATTTTCAAAGGCGTGCCTTGAGCTCTGACCTCAGGATATCAGATTGAAAATAGGTTCCATGTTTCCATGTTTCCATGTTTGGTCAAAAGTTTTAGAACACACCAACTTTTTCAGAATTTAATTGAAAATTATGCAGTTTAATGTCTCAGTGTACTCTGAAATCAATGCACATTTGCAACATTTAAAGTTCTTGATTGAGCATGATAGTGTTTTGAAAGTAAAAAAAAGATTCAAAATCACATTTTATGTTGGACTAAAGGACTAAAAAAAGACACAAAATGACCAAAAAAAGAAACAAAATGACCAAAAAAAGACACAAAATGACTTACAAAGACATGAAAAGAATTCAAAAATGGACAAAATAGCCCAAGACTCCATAGAGTTAAGTTGTTAACCCATTTCTTGTTCCCTGAAAAAGGCCTACTTGTATAATTCTGAAATGTACATTATTTTCCAGTTTTGGTTAAGCTTACCTTTTTTTATTTACCTCTGGCAGTTCACCACTTACCTTTGGACCCTTTCAAGCTGTTCATTTGACTTGAACTGCTTGAATTTCAATAAAAAACTGGAAAAATTGGGGTGTTCTAAAACTTTTGACCGGTAGTGTACATGTTTAAAAATGCAATAGTGCAACAACTACACAAGTTTATATAGAACAGTCAACTTTGTGACCATAACTCATTGTTAAATAGAACTGGCACACCATCAAAACTGCAGCTGTGCCTCATGTTCAGCGTGGTTATAGCAAGTGGAAATCACTTTCCCCTCCTTGCTTTAGAAAATGAATGACATGGTTTCCTGCCTGTACCTTGAAGAAATGTGTTATTTCCTGTGTAATGCCACTCAACGTTTCTTAACATCTGGGGCAAGGCAAGTTTATTTGTATAGCACAATTCAACACAAGGTGATTCAAAGTGCTTTACATACACATTAAAAACAGCAAGACACAATTGAAAACAGTAAAAACAGTCAATTAAAACAGGGAAATAGAAATAGAAATACAAATAAGATAAAATAAGATACAGCAGGATAGATGATCTAAGGCAGCTGTTCTCAACCTTTGGGTCGGGACCCCAATTGGGGTCGCGAGATGATTTCTGGGGGTCGCCAAATCATTTTGGATGTCAGCTCTGTCTCCACTGTGTTAAAGTGTTCATGTGTTAATGTGTTTAAATCTTTTTGGTCACTTAATGTCTTTTTTTGGTCATTTTGTGTTTTTTTGGTCATTTTGTGGGTTTTTTTTTTGTCATTTTGTGGTCAATTTGTGTCTTTTTGTTTCTTTTTTTTGTAATTTTGTGTCTTTTTTGGTCAATTTGTGTCTTTTTTTGTCATTTTGTGTCTTTTCTGGTCAATATGTGTCTTTTCTGGTCATTTTGTGTGTTTTTTTGTCATTTTGTGGTCAATTTGTGTCTTTTTGGTAATTTTTTTGGTAATTTTGTGTCTTTTTTGGTCAATTTGTGTCTTTTTTTGTCAATTTGTGTCTTTTCTGGTCATTTTGTGGGGTTTTTTTTGGTCATTTTGTGTGTTTTTTTGTCATTTTCTGTCTTTTCTGGTAATTTTCTGTCTTTTTTTTGTCATTTTGTGGTCAATTTGTGTCTTTTTGTTTCTTTTTTTGGTAATTTTTTTTGGTAATTTTGTGTCTTTTTTGGTCAATTTGTGTCTTTTTTGGTCAATTTGTGTCTTTTTTTGTCATTTTGTGTCTTTTCTGGTCATTTTGTTTACTTTTTTTGGTCATTTTGTTTCTTTTTAGGTTGATCTGAACTGTGCGTGTGAGATTGTGTTCAGTGAGCGGGGGTCGAGGACAACATGCATGTTAAATTGGGGGTCGCGACTCAAAAAGGTTGAGAACTACTGACCTAAGGGGTCTGGATGCTTCGTAGAGAGGAGGCAGATCAAGCAGGTCGTTTGGTCCGAGACCATTCAGAGCTTTGTAGACCAGCAGTAAGATTTTAAAATCTATCCTCTGACTCACAGGAAGCCAGGGTAGTGATTCAAGGACCGGTGTAATATGGTCCAGTTTCCTGGTGTTTGTGAGGACTCTGGATCAGCTGCAGCTGCCTGACTGATTTTTTGTTAAGGCCTGTGAAGATGCCATTGCAATAATCCAACCTACTAAAAATAAATGCATGGATACGTTTTTCCATGTCTTGTTTGGACAGAAGACCCTTAATTCTAGCTATGTTTTTCAGGTGGTAATAGGCAGATTTAGATAGATAGATAGATAGATAGATAGATAGATAGATAGATAGATAGATAGATGGATGGATGGATGGATGGATGGATGGAGGGAGGGAGGGAGGGAGGGAGGGATGGCTGGCTGGCTGGCTGGATGGATGGATGGATGGATGGATGGATGGATGGATGGATGGATGGATAGATAGATAGATAGATAGATAGATAGATAGATAGATAGATAGATAGATAGATAGATAGATAGATAGATAGATAGATAGATAGATAGATAGATAGATAGATAGATAGATAGATAGACAGACAGACAGACAGACAGACAGACAGACAGACAGACAGACAGACAGACAGACAGACAGACAGATAGATAGATAGATAGATAGATAGATAGATTACTTTATTCATCCCTGAAGGGAAATTCGGTTGTCACAGCAGTCCGGTATTCAAGTACAATAAAATACAATAGAATAAAATACTGAGGTAGCACAAATAAAAACAATAGAAAAAAATACAGAATAGAACAAGAACAAGGACACTTAAGAAGTTAAAAAATAATTTTAAAGAATTTAGATCATTTTAAAATTTAGTGATAAGCTTTAGATGGCTGTTGAAGTTCAGGTCTGAGTCAATAATTAGACCTGAGCAGAAATAAAAACAATAGAAAAAAACACAGAATAGAACAAGAACAAGGACACTTAAGAAGTTAAAAAATAATTTTAAAGAATTTAAGAATTTTAAAATTTAGTGATAAGCTTTAGATGGCTGTTGAAGTTCAGGTCTGAGACAATAATTACACCAAGATTTCTGGCTTGATTTGATGCTGTCAATGACATGGAGCCAAGGTGAGCTGTTTACACAGAGCAGAGGGGAGAGGACAGGTGACGCTGTTTACACAGAGCAGAGAGGAGAGGACAGGTGACGCTGTTTACACAGAGCAGAGAGGAGAGGACAGGAGAGGCTGTTTACACAGAGCAGAGAGGAGAGGTCAGGTGACGCTGTTTACACAGAGCTGAGAGGAGAGGACAGGAGAGGCTGTTTACACAGAGCAGAGAGGAGACGCTGTTTACACAGAGCAGAGGGGAGAGGACAGGAGAGGCTGTTTACACAGAGCAAAGAGGAGAGGACAGGAGACGCTGTTTACACAGAGATTTTTGATTTTGTGAAAGACTTCATAGATCGTAACCATTCATTACTACCTGTAATATCAAAAATATCATAAATACAGAGTACTCCGGGCTCAATGACACTGCTGCATTACCCATGACTCATAAATCTCTGCAAAGTGCCTGAAATATATCATACATTAGGTTACTGCTGGCTGTAAGTCTGCTTAGTGACAAAAGCTAATATATGCTCCGCTATGTGAAATGTCACCCAGGTGCAGCGAGGGCGACTCATTAGCACGGCGGCGGCGCTCTGCAGCAGAGTATCACAGATGGATCTGGAACGAGCCCAGGGCGGCCTTGTGATTTTGCTTAAAGAACAAAAAAATCAATATGAAACCAAAGTATTACACGGCCGTCATTTACAATCAAACTTTCTTCTCGGAAAAAGTTGATGTAATTTCGGCATGGTGGGTCATTGTGAGTACACAAAGCATTATGTGACATTTTTTAGCTTGTCAATAGGTTTGAACAACCTTAAAGGAACACTCCACCGTTTTTTCATATTAAAACATGTTATTCGGTCAAGTAAGACGAGTTGATACAGACCTCTTGCGTCTCAATGCGTGCACTCAATCGCCCTGGCGCGCGGCGCCGCTTGGCTAGCACTTAGCTTAGCCCAGTTCATTCATTAGGATCCACACAGATGGACAGTTAGAAGCGACCAAACTCCTCCACGTTTTCCCTATTTAAATACAGCTACACGAGTAGTTAAACGACCAAGTATGGCGACACAAAATAAAATGTGGCGCTTTTCTAAGGGGAGAAGATTTTTCAGGAGTGATGATATTACTGCGCCGAGTCGAAGTGCTCCCAAGTGCTATTCCGCCATACATTATAGTTCTCCTTTTTATCCGCTTAGAAAAGCGCCACGTTTTATTTTGTGTCGCCATACTTGGTCGTTTAACTACTCGTGTAGCTGTATTTAAATAGGGAAAACGTGGAGGAGTTTGGTCGCTTCTAACTGTCCATCTGTTTGGATCCTAATGAATGAACTGGGCTAAGCTAAGTGCTAGCCAAGTAGCTCCGCGCGCCAGGGTGATTGAGTGCACGCATTGAGACGCAAGAGGTCTGTATCAACTCGTCTTACTTACACGAATAACATGTTTTAATATGAAAAAACGGTGCAGTGTTCCTTTAAAGAACAAAAAATCAATATGAAACCAAAGTATTACATGGCCGTCATTTACAATCAAACTTTCTTCTCGGAAAAAGTTGATGTAATTTCGGCATGGTGGGTCATTGTGAGTACACAAAGCATTATGTGACATTTTTTAGCTTGTCAATAGGTTTGAACAACCTTAAAGCGTCCTTGTGCCGCCTCCCCTGCAGGCAGCAGTGCTTTAAAAATACTTATTTAAATCCTTGTTGGTGCTTTACTCTTTGTTCTGGGAGGGGCCGACTCTGGCAGCTCTCACAGCACATTATATATTTATTACCCTGCACTGACTGTAGTCATCTATTTCAAACTAATATCCTCATCTTCTTCTTATTTTTTCCATCATCATTTAGCGACCTACACAGCGAATGGCTGCCAGTGATGTATGTCACTGATATCTCCCAAAGGTGAAATACTTACAGGAGACAAATAGAATTGCACATTAAACTACTCAGCCACGTTAGATTGCCTAACGCACACAGTGTGAGAGAAAACTTTTTATTTTTTCCTCTGGTCTGTGAGCAGACAGACGGACACAGTGTGATATCACATTAGTATTATAGCTCCTATTCACTATTCCCCCGGTGTTGGATATGGCAGCCTAGTGGGCATAATGTGTGTCAATAATGAAAAAGCATCCAAAAAAACCCTCAAGAGCCGAGGCAGAATTCTAACAAAATTGGCCATGTGCAGCAGGTTCTAATTTTGAAAATGGCCTTGATGAAAAAATAAAAAGTATTTTTTTTCGCCTGATATCGAAAGTCTTATTAAACCCAGAAAATCACCTGCCCTGCCGAGCCCCCAGATGATTTGCCTTGGTAGATTAAGATTAGTTATTTCGCACACAGCTTTTCTGTGTTACCATATTTGTTTTTTTCGTTGATTAATGGCTGTAATTTGGGAGATCTGTGGCTGAGCTGTGGAGCCTTGAGGAATGTATTAGCATCCAGGTCCTTAAAGGTGCAGTACGTGATTCTGGATTCAAGTGTTTTCAAGTATTTGATGAGCCGGGAATGAGACTCATCAACTATCTTTGTCCAGAATCACACACCGGACCTTTAAGTATTCTTTAACCTGAGAAACAGCTTTTCTTCTTTGAATGATATATTAAAAATGAACCCACACTACCGGTCAAAAGTTTTAGAACACCCCAATTTTTCCAGAATTTTATTGAAAATGATGCAGTTTAATGTCTCAGTGTACTCTGAAATTAATGCACATTTGCAACATTTAAAATTCTTTATTGAGCATGATAGTGTTTTGAAAGTAAAAAAAAGATTCAAAATCACATTTTATGTTGGACTAAAGGACTAAAAAAAGACACAAAATGACAAAAAATGACACAAAATGACAAAAAAAGACACCAAAAGACACAAAATGACAAAAAAAGACACCAAAAGACACAAAATGACAAAAAAGACACAAAATGACAAAAAAAGACACAAAAAGACACAAAATGACTTAAAAAAGACACAAAATGACCAAAAAAGACACAAAATGACCAAAAAAGACACCAAAAGACACAAAATGACTTAAAAAAGACACAAAATGACTAAAAAAAGACACATGAGACCAAAAAAAGACACAAAATGACCAAAAAAAGACACAAAATGACTTACAAAGACATGAAAAGAATTCAAAAATGGACAAAATAGCCCAAGACTCCATAGAGTTAAGTTGTTAACCCATTTCTTGTTCCCTGAAAAAGGCCTACTTGTATAATTCTGAAATGTACATTATTTTCCAGTTTTGGTTCAGCTTACCTTTTTTTATTTACCTCTGGCAGTTCACCACTTACCTTTGGACGCTTTCAAGCTGTTCATTTGACTTGAACTGCTTGAATTTCAATAAAAAACTGGAAAAGTTGGGGTGTTCTAAAACTTTTGACCAGTAGTGTATATTTACTTTATTTTCATTTAAAGGGGACATAATATTCACATTTGTGTTTCAGGTTTCTACTAGAACATGTTCACATGCTTTAATGTCCTAAAAAAAATCATTCTGTCTGTCTGAATATACCTGAAAAATAATAATGTCCCTTTTTTTATCGATCGCAATCAGTGGTGGAAAAAGTATTCAGATCCCTTATTTAAGTAAAAGTACTAATACGACACTGTGAAATTACTAAACTTACTGAAGTAAAAGTACAAAAGTATCAGCATCTGTCACCATCCATTCCTCTGCTGCTCTGCCAGTAATTTTCCACTCTCCTCCGCTCTGCTCACTCTCCCTGCTGGCCACGCCCTTCTCATCAGCCAACTCTGTTCACCTGTGCACTCAGGTGCTCCTCATCAGCATCCAGCCACTATATAAGCTACACCAGCCCAGCACTACAGCGCCAGATTGTCTTTGTAGTATGCAGAACTTTCCAGCGCTTTTCCTCGGCTTGATTTCCCGGTTCCGACCCTGCTTGTTCCTGACCCAGAATCTTCGTCTCTGCCCTGGTTATCTAACTGCCTTCCGTCCCCGACTCCGAACCCTGCCTGTGAGTTCCTGGTGTTATTTTGTCTGCTTCTGTTGCCACTCCGGCTTCTCCGTGGAGGATTACTCTTCGGCCAGCTTTTGCTTTGGACTTCTGGACTGCAGCTCTGTCTATAGACTTGTCAAGAAATACTGTGTTCCTGCCTGCTGCCTAGTGCAGTCATCTGTTGTTCACTGTTGCAGTAAAATAAAGAACATAAAAATCACAGTAGGACTGTACTGCGTTTGGGTCTTCCTGATTTGTGACAAGCATCAAAATGTACTTAAAGTATCAAAAGTAAAAGTACTCCTAATGCAGAATGGACCCACTCGAACTGTATTATTATTATTATTGTTATTATTAATGTAAAGTAAGTAAAAGTACTTGTTATGCAGAATGGACCCCATTATATACTACATATTTAAATTTTTCTCAAGATAGGGCTCATTTTAGCTACTTAATATACTGTTATGAGGTTTAATTTTAAGAAAATGTCTAATCACTTTTTTATGTTTAACTAAAGCTGTCAGCTAAATGTAGTGGAGTAAAAAGTACAATATTGCTTCTAAAATGTAATAAAGTAGAAGGATCAGGTTACATAAAATGGAAATTGAAATACTCAAGTAAAGTATAAGTACCTTAAAGTTGTACTTAAGTATAGTACTTGAGTAAATGTACTTAGTTACATTCCACCACTGATCTTAATGGAAAAAAACACTGATTTTATTTTCCATAGATTGATATTTAATGACCTTAAACAGAGCGACATATTCAGATTACCTACACAGTGAAAGTGACTCTCAGTGGTTTTTCTGCCTCCACGTGTGAAACAGATTTAATGTTTCGGCACGCTAAACATGTGAAGTGGCTTCTTTTTTTCCAGTTCCCACCAGAGCTGCAGGAATCAGAACATAATTGTTTCCCCAGACATCTTGGCAGCTTGTCTTGAAAACACAAACTCTCCTCTGTTGCCGTGGTTATAAATACATCCTGCATGACCTGTCAAAGCTGAGCCACCTGTGGCAGCTTTAAAGGTTATGTGGATATAGTTTAGAAAACAACTGTGTTATGAACGAGTATGTGTAAATGTAAAAAATATAAATATATAAAATAACTTTCCTTAAAACATCACCAAAAACAAACGGTTTGGAATAACTCGATCCAGTTTAAAACATTAAATTCTGCTTCTCAGAGACACTGTGAAGCCATGATCGATTCTGCTGAGACGAACGGTCACGTGACAAATATTCACTGAAAATCTGTTTACACAGAGCTGAGAGGAGAGGACAGGAGAGGCTGTTTACACAGAGCAGAGAGGAAAGGACAGGAGAGGCTGTTTACACAGAGCAGAGAGGAGAGGACAGTAAAATATGTTTACTGTGCAGTAACTTAACATATTTCATGCTCAAATGCATGTATAACAGTATAAATAGGAATACAAAAGGCTTGAAGCAAATAAAAAATAACAACTTACTATGATTTTTTTTCAGTGCAAGAACAGCAGACCAACATTAATTGTAAGAAGTAATTTTGTGCATTTTTACACTGCACTTATAGGATTTCATGCTCAAATGCACGCCACTTCAAGTGAGGGTGCGGGCCGTATGCTAAAGAGTTGCTGTTCATTTTTCTGAGGTCAGTAATGTACTTTTTTTTTTTTTTGATAGCCAAAACTAACATCCCAGTTAATGCTAACATGAATTAGCAGCAGCTTCTCTCAGTCAGGTTGAGGTGTAGAGAGGCTGTAGTCAGTGATCAGATCCCTCTCCTCCTCCACAGTCCAGATATGGTCTGCTGCCCGTAACAGAAACAAGATGACGACGAGTGTAACGCTGAACTCGATGCCTCGTGCAGGCCACAAATGTATGGGTGAGGTCACAGTCACTACGTTCCAGTTCTCAAGCATCACTGTATTACAGCCATCACTAAAATACAGTGTGTGCAGCTGAGGTCCCCTGAAGGTCCCAGCACTTCCAGTCTGAGAACCACTGCTTTGGTTTCTCTGTCACGTCTCTGTACTCACTCCTCGGGAAGCCTTTCTGTCGGCTGTAAACCACTTAGGACATTCCCAGTGAAAAGAAAACCAAATTTAATTTCATCACTGGCTGGTGTGGATTCAAATCTATGCATTGTCATCTGTTTGTATTATTATTTTTCCTTCCTCTAGATAACGCCAGCAATATTTTCTCTGCCTCCCAGAATAATCCTTAAACCAGCGGAGATAGTCCAAGAGAAAAGTTGCTTTGAGATAGGCTACTCAGGAAAATTGAAAAAGTTATTATTAATCCTACTGCCCAGCACCAGCCGCAAAAAAATAAATAAATAAAAACACACATGAACACACACTCACATGCATGCCAGCAGCACATGCTCACACACAACTGAAGACTGAAATGAGGATTTTTTTCTGTAAGGCGTGGGACACAATGACGCTCTCTCTGGCAACATGAGCCACGTTGCTGAGAGATTCGTCATTGCAGCAGCAGTTTTGAATGCTTTCTTTGTGATAAGAAACATACTGTGCTGAAAGTCTTAACGTTCCAGTTATTTTCAGTCTATCTTCACCTCTTTTTGCTCGAAATTCAAAGTCCTGAGGCTAAACGGAAATCCTTTAGTCCAGAAATATCACTGTCACTAAGCAGTTACAAGAAAATCTGAGTTTTTTTTGGGCAACTAAAAACTACATTTAAAAGTAATAAATAAGAAAACAGGAGGTGCAGACTTGTGCCAAGGTTGGCCTACATTTGGCTGATAATATTCTGTTTCTGTAGCCTGCATGGACATTTCAAACTGTTACATAATAATGATATTTTAGGATGATAAAGTGCTTCTTCCGGCAAGCGCCATATCATGCAGTAGTATTTAATCACAGACATCAACGTCTGTATACTCACTGTGCAGTGTCAGTGTACAGTGACTTAATTATACGGCATTTTATTTCCTACATTATAATTATAGCATTACTACATGCACTTTGTGTTCTTTAGTGAGTCAATAATGGCATAGAACTGGCATTTTAACACATACAGTATAGTGTTATTATAGTAAATATATACTAACCTTTCTGCAAATATGTACAGTTGTCAATGGTGAGAGACAAATCTTTTCTTTTCTTTTTATCATTTACATTTACATTTACATTTCACTCACTGTGGCCTTGTATTTCACTGCAATATATATAATCTATATATAATCCAATCCAATCCCCTTTATTTATATAGCACAATTTTAGCAAACACAAGGTTTCCAAAGTGCTGCACAAACAATAAATACATAACACAATACAAAGAGATGTAGTAAACAATAGATCAGTAAGATGCAATAAGATAAAACATATTAAAAATGGGATAAAAATAAATAAAATAAAATGTAAAATGTACTGCCCGCACAAAATAAAATATGCATGAATACAATAAAAACAAACAAACAAATAAATAAATAAATAAATAAAATAAAATAAAATAAAATAAAATAAAATAAAATAAAATAAAATAAAATGAAATGAAATGAAATGAAATGAAATGAAATAAAATAAAATAAAATAAAATAAAAAAATTAAAAATATATTATAATAATATAAAAATCTTGCAGCACTATGGAATCAGCACAATCATGGCTAAAAGTGGGAACAACTGAAAGATGCATTTTGTGCAGAATAATAGAGTTATAATGACATAAATCATGCAACAAGAATAACAACAATACCATTCCTCCCATAAATTACTTGTTGAAAATTGGAATAAAATCAAATTTATATAAACATCTACATATTGAACTATTTCCAATTTTACAACCTCCCCTGTCCTCTCCCCTCTGCTCTGTGTAAACAGATTTTCAGTGAATATTTGTCACGTGACCGTTCGTCTCAGCAGAATCAATCATGGCTTCACAGTGTCTCTGAGGAGCAGAATTTAATGTTTTTAACAGGATCTAGTTATTCCAAACTGTTTATTTTTGGCTACAATATAAACTGCAATATATAAGTCCTGCAGCTCTATGGAATCAGCACAAGCATGGCTAGAAGTGTGATCAACTCAAAAATGTCTTTTGCAGAATAACACAGTTATATTGACATAACTCATAAAAAAGAAAAAACGCAAGTTGAATCCCCCCAATATATTATTTTTATTAAATTTTTATATATACAAGACTTTCGTATGTGCCCACATGTGTCATTAATATTGAAAAGAAATTGGGTTTCAACAAGCTGTACATATTTAACTCTTTGCATTTTTACAGCCTCTCCTGTCCTCTCCTCTCTGCTCTGTGTAAACAGCCTCTCCTGTCCTCTCCTCTCTGCTCTGTGTAAACAGCCTCTCCTGTCCTGTCCTCTCCTCTCACTTCTGTGTAAACAGATTTTCAGTGAATATTTGTCACGTGACCGTTCGTCTCAGCAGAATCAATCATGACTTCACAGTGTCTCTGAAAAGAGCAGAATTTAATGTTTTTAACAGGATCTAGTTATTCCAAACTGTTTATTATTGTTGACACTTCTAGCAATGATTGTGCTGATTCCATAGAGCTGCAGGACTAATATATATATATATATATATTGCAGTGAAATACAAGGCCACAGTGAGAAATGCTCTGAAACAGCTTGTTGGGGTTCCGAGGGTTCATGGCATTCATTTTTAAGATACATATTTCATCAAAAATGACTAATGACGGTTAAAAAAAGGGAGAAAAATCAATAAAACCAGCCTAGAGAATGATAACAATGCTAAATATATTGTGAATGATAATAACAGCAGGGCTAATGTTTATTGTTTATTGTTTATTGTTAAAAAGATCCCCATTAGCTGTCACCAAAAGTGGGAGGAGCTAGTCTTCCTGGGGTCCACAAGACAAAACAAAAATCACTTAACAATTAAACATTGTAGACATTATTATATACGTCATCAGAAATCATTCAGAATAAGTTATTACATTCATATCTATTACATTAATTCTCACTTTCATACAGTAAATATGTTAATTCACTACTCACAAATTTAAATAGTGCATTCTCAAGTAATAATTAAAAGATACTTTACTATTCAGTTCACGTATATTCAGTGGGCAATTATTCCGATAACTGATAGCACAATAAATAACTGTTCTCTTTAAGCTGCCTTTTTTGGTCAATTTGTGCCTTTTCTGGTCATTTTGTGTCATTTTTGGTCATTTTTTGTCTTTTTTTTGGTCATTTTGTGTCTTTATTATCATTTTGTGGCCAATTTGTGCATTTTTTGGTCATTTTGTGTCTATTTGTGGTCATTTTGTGTCTTTTTTGGTCATTTTGTGTCTTTTTTTATAATTGTGTGGTCAATTTGTGCCTTTTTTGGTCATTTTGGTCATTTTGTGTCTTTTTTTTTATAATTGTGTGGTCAATTTGTGCCTTTTTTGGTCATTTTGTGTCTTTTTTTGGTCATTTTGTGTCTTTTTTTTATAATTGTGTGGTCAATTTGTGCCTTTTTTGGTCATTTTGTGTCTTTTTTGGTCATTTTGTGTCTTTTTTTGTCATTTTGTCAACAATTAAACATTGTAGACATTATTATATACGTCATCAGAAATCATTCCGAATAAGTTATTACATTCATATCTATTACATTAATTCTCACTTTCATACAGTAAATATGTTAATTCACTACTCACAAATTTAAATAGTGCATTCTCAAGTAATAATTAAAAGATACTTTACTATTCAGTTCACGTATATTCAGTGGGCAATTATTCCAATAACTGATAGCACGATAAATAACTGTTCTCTTTAAGGCATTTGATTTTGAACATGGTGACATCATCTGACCACCATTAGCTGACCTTGTCTCATAAGAATGAACCTGATCACATCTGACAATTTGGTTATATAAGAAAACAGGTTGAAAAGAATAGACAGTGTTTCTAAATAATGTTGTTGTATTGCTTGATGGACTTGCTCATGGAGTCAGTTAAAACAAGATGGTTAGTGTTTTCAACAGTTTTCATGACGGATCCCTCCTCAGCGTGGCAGGCTGTGAGCTGGAGTGGGCTGGGATGCTCCAGAGATAGGAGATGGGAGGAGGAGAGAGAGGAGGGCGGAGGATGAGAGAGAGAGAGAGGGACAGAGAGAGAGAGGGAGGAGGAGGTGGGGGGAGCGCCTGAATCCATCTCTCTCCTCCCTGTGACGTCGCTCGGTCTGGTCCCGGGGTGCGCTGCTCCTCCAGTCCCGTCTCAGCACAAACCACTTCAGTCCTGCTGCCGCCTCCGTGCACACAAACCTGCGGTGCGACGCGCGCGTTACGGTGCGTTACGGGCACCCGGTGTCCTTCTTCTTCCTCGTCTTCATTCTTCTTCTTCTACTCCACATTCCTGTCTTGTCCCACATTATCAGTTTCCACACTCCTGCCTGAAGAAAGAGAGAGAGACAGACAGAGGAGAGAACCTGAGGCGGTGAATAAAAAGAAGGAGAGGGGAGGAAAGGAGGAGAGAGAGAGAGAGAGAGGGGGAAAAAGAAAGAGAGAAGTCGCCGTCTTTCCTTCCCGGAGCTGAATCCTCCACCGAGAAGATGCTGAGAATATCCGGCGTGTTGGCTGTAGTGGCTCTGGGGCTGAGCGCCGCGCACATCAAAGGTACGGTAGGTGAAGGGCAACTTGCCTGCTCGGCGTGGTGCGCATCTGCTGCGCGCTAAAGCTTTATTCTAATGTTCTAATGTGGCCGGAGAGGCTGTGTGGGTGCAGAGAACCATCCATCTGATACACAGAGCTGATGGCAGCCTGTCTGCGGGTCTGTTTGATGCTTTTGCTCCTGCAGTGTTCCTCTCTGGACACTTCATAATTACTGTAGAACTGCACAACCCCTAACAGCACATGAGGGTATTTGTTTTAATTTCTCCGGCATCCCTGCAGCACTTCTGTGGAGATTTAGAGCTCAACACTGAGCCCACACCGTGACCTTATTATAGCAATTTTTTTGGGTTAATCTCATGTGGACTCACTATGATATTGACTTGCACTACCCTCCTCTCCTTTGCTGCAACATTACTACTATTTTGTGGAGGCAGCTGGATGTAGGAGACACATTCTGTGACTCTGTGGTCTTTACTGCTCAGGTTAGTGTGTGTGGTGAGTGATTCTCAACCTGTTTGGTGTGAAGGAAGCCTACATTAATATGAGTGATGTAACTGAGTGAAGATTTCACTTCAGTGACCTCGAGCTGAAAAGATTTTGGTTTTCTGTCCACCAGAGAGATAACCATGCAGAATAGTGACTCTTATGACTCGGTTCTATAGTGAAATAAATCAAATAAACAAACCTGGAACTTGGCAGAAATTGGCAGAATATGATTAAAACAGTGGTGTTATTAGTGCATGTGGCTCATCATTTTTATTGTGGAGAACACCCACGTGAAACAGTATCCAAAACACACTTCTCGATAGGGAAGTCCACATATAAAAGCATGAGTAAATCCCTTGCAAAGCTAAAAAAAATATTTAAAAAATGATGATTTCTTGAAGAAACTAACCTTCGTCGACTGTGATGGTTGTGAATGCAGACCCAAACTTTGATCAACCATGTGAAACCATATGCACTAAACTAGGGCTGCAGCAATTACTGTAGCTGTTTTTTTCATTATCAATTCATCTATAAAGTCATTTAGTCTGTAAGATGTTAGAAAACAGTAAAAATGTCCATCCCAGTCCAAGGTGACATCTTTAAATGTCTTATTTTGTCAGTCCCAAAGCCAAAGATATTTACAATAATGCTATAAAAAGAAAAGAAAGTAAAAGCAGGAAAGAAATTTTTTTCTGCTCTTTTTGCATGAAAAATTACTTTAACGATAACCAAACTAGTTGTTGATTTTCTACTAATTGTTGCAGCTTTATATGCATGTAAATGAAGGTGATTTATCATCAGACTAATGTAAATCACTGCTGCAATTAGCTCATTACAATTCAATGACAAATAATCCCCAAAGCCACATATATAATCATGACATCCAGATGTTATAGGTGTGAACCATACTGTTGGCAGCTTTGCTCCACAGCTGAGCTATTTTTAGTTCCACCAGTATCCCCACTGCAGCGGGACCGCTCAATCCTCCAGCGAGCATGGCGTGTGCCGTAGGTGAGCGGGTAAATGTGGCAACAGGTTCGTGCTAATCAACTCCCTGTAGACGGGTGGCTGGCTTTTACACAGCCAAAATAACAAGGTGACACCTGTCAGTTTCGTCTAGCAGCCGAGAGACACCGCCAATGTGATAAGCTGTTCATCCTCCTCGCCTCCTGACGGGGAAACAGCCTCCCAGCTGGTCGGCTGGCAGGCTGCGGCTGCAATCTTTGTAGTGTGAGGAAGGAAAACATATGCTAATAGAGCTGCTGCGGGCCGTGACCTGGCCCAGAGGTCAAGCTTTGCCTTACCTGCACTTCCATTTAAATCAGGATTTACTTGCAAGTGAGGCGACTATCATGCACAGACACTGTTGCCAGCATTCGGATGTTTTGTATTAACCTGATAAGCTCTTATATGCAGCAGGAAATAACAGGATAGTTGCATTGTAAAGAAGGAGTTATTAATTTTTGTACCCAGAGCTTTGCTGTGAAGTAAACAAATTACTGCCAAGTCAGTGGGGGTGGAAAAACCAAGCACACCATGATTCTAATTGATTCCCTCGGGCCACTGTACAGTGCAGTTAAATCCAGGGGAAAAAAAACGAGTCTATTGTCTCCAGGATCTGTTGCTGCACTGACCCTCACTCCCTCTCCCACATCCTGTCACAGTTGGCAGGAAGGAGAGCTCATAAGAAGCAACAAACCTTAATCATTTTCTTCATTCCTTATACCTTTATTCCTGGATCTCCTCTCCATTTCTGTTTTTGAAACTGAAATAGTGCATTCATGTCAAGTGTGACGAAGGATCCGCCTCCGTAGCGTCAGCGTGCCGAGCTGTTTTCTAGATAACTTTGAAGCGCCGCTACTCCTGTCATCTTCTGTTTAGCCACCGTTTCATTCCAGGAAAGAGTGGACGTGCAACTTCCTTTAATCACCGTCACCCTCCAGTCATCCAGTCAGACTTAGCGTGTGTCTAAATGTGTATCCACTTAGTACGTGTTTCAGAGCTGTCAGTAATCAGAGCCTCAAGTGCTATATGTATGTGTATGTAAGTGTGTGTAGGTGTGTGTGTGTGTGTGTGGGTTCGCCCCGTGCACGAGCGGGGAGAGTGATAGAGTGCAGCCAACATGTTGACAGCCGCCAAGTATGCAAAAATGGACGAGGAGGTGATGTCGTTTACAAAGGAATTATTGCATTCGCAGATACATGCTGTGGCTCAAACGATTTCCTCGGGACCGACCGTGTCGCTGCTCGACAGGGAGAATCTTCTGGCAGCGAAGCAGAAAGAGCTATAGAGTTTTTGCCAGTGCTGCCTGGAGCCCCGCTTTTGTGTAATTCCAAGCAATATGAACTCTGAATTTAGATAGCTCATTACCAGCACAGTGTATTTTAATTCAGCTACCCACTGTGTGACTCTTTGTTGGTGGAACCTTTTTGCTGCTTTATTATGTCGAGATAAACACACTGTACTTTTCTTTTACAGTGTAAACATGCAAACAGTTTGTGTGTAATATGGAGCCTTTGGAGGTTCCTCTTGGTAACAAGCTTTCAGGCCCTTGGCTGCAGTGTGATGCCTGCCTCTGAAGTTGTAGGATTAATTGACACAGGTCTGATAATTTATGGTTTTCTATACGGGCTCCTGCATGAGTCTGGGTCTGTAAGCCGCTGCTGTTGTTGTGTGTGTGCGTGCAAGGGATAAAGAAAGCCAAGAGGATCGTCACTTGAGGGTCCCATTAGCAAATAAAAAAGGAGGGGTGACAAAAAAACAGAGGCAGATTTATGTCCCCCCTTTGGAGAGAGGAAGTGCATTATGGGAGCACTCTATAAATCCTCAGGATGTGGCACAAATCCTGCCCAGCCTGGTCTGGTCACGAGAAGCAGGGCTCAGCAACACGGGGGAACCTTGCAAAAAAAATTTTGTTAACACTTGCTTTTTGTCCTCTGTTTTCGGTACTTTGCAGATTTTTTTGGTAAGATAAGGTCAAACTTTAATGTCCCAGAGGGGCAATTTGATTTACAGACAGTAGATGGAAAAAATGATCAGACCACCCTTGTTTTTTTCAATTTCTTGTTCATTTTAATGCCTGGTACAACTAAAGGTAAATTTGTTTCGACAATATAATGATAATTACAAAAAAAGCTTAATAAAACTTTTATTTAAGAGCTAATATCTAGTCATTTTTTCTTGAGAATGATTTTGATTATTGGTTATTGCCTGTCGTGTCTGGATCATCTGTCTGTACCTGGACTCTGTTTTTGCTGGACTGTCATTGAATAAAATCCAATCAATGCAAGTATTTGGATCTGCCCTTGATTACCCCCCTGAGATCTGACACCCCCACCCTAATGTGCAGTGTGCATGCAACATAAACTGAAAAACTTTTGCAGGACACAAAGTCAGTGCATTACTTTTTTTATGAACACCCAGAAACATTCACTAGAACAGTCTGATTAACGCTTTGATCTGGATTTGCTCCAAATTTGACCAATTTACAATTTTTGGCACATGCTACACCCTTGTAAGCTTTCTTTATTCTTTCTATTCTCAAGATCTTTTGTTGCTTTCTGTTCCATATGCCCGGACTGAATTGGGGGCTTTTTTGTCCACTCTGCACCTTTTGCTTGGAATAAGTGACAGAATGACTGGAAACGAACAGTTAATATAATCGTCGCTTTAAAATCTAAATTGAGAGAACTTGAGTATGACTCTATGACATGTACATGTTTTCCATAATCTGTTTGTACATGTAATCATTTATGCTTTTTTGTTTGTCCTTGGTTTGTGTTTTAACTGTGTCATTTTGTAACTGTTTTGTATTTGCTGCTTCCTGTCTTGGCCAGATCTCCCTTGAAAAAGAGGTTCTTAATCTCAATGGGATTTTCCTAGGTAAATAAAGGTTATTAAAATAATAATAATAACAATAATAAATGAAAATCCAGCCAGTACATTTTTATTAATCCTGTTGACAAACAAACAAACATAAAAACTGAGCCAAAAACAGGACCTCCTTTGAACTCTAGCTTTTAACTAAGAAAAGTTTTATTTCTCATGAGAAATAAAGCCTGTCCCTTTTTTCACAAATGAAAGAGAGCTTTGTCCCTGATAGCTATTATCAGAACTAAGGCTACGTTCCCATGAGGACGGTCTGAACAGAAGACGCAAAAGTGGCGTCTCGTCTTCACTTTTTATTCCTCGTTTAGACGAGCGTTTTCAGGAGGAAATCTGCTGCATACGGTGACGCAAAAGTGTGTGAAATGTGATTGTATGCAGCCAGGCGGCATCACTTAAAGCCATAAGAGCATCTTTGGGCATGCAGAAGTTTTCACGCCACACATTTTCATCAGCTACTCCTTCCACAAAGTTCTCCACCATCACTAGATCTCCCAGGTCTCGTTCACAGCCGTCTGGCTCCTCCCACCAATCGCTGCATCCAGAATGTGATGGAGGTAATTCCAGATCCTTCTCTGTTCACTAATACTATCTGTACATATCCTGGACATTTGGTGGAAAGACTCCTGTAAGTTTATTAGAGCTGCCAGAGCAGCTTGAAGGTCCCACCATGGAAATAATCCCACGTTTCTTTATTTCCTGTCCTGGAGCATGTATGTGACGTAAACACATACGTGACGTGAGCAGATCAGATCAGAGTTTTGTGTCTTGTCAGTGTAGACGACACGCTACGGGGGAGAGGATTACACTTTTACACTTTGGAGGGTGGTTTCAGATTTTTGCGTCTTTAAGCCCCAAAAACGCCGTCACCGTCTAAACGAAAGGCACTTCACATAAAATATTTTGTCGTTTTTACCCGCAAGTGGCCCCCCTAAACGGGGCCTTAATCTCAATGGGATTTTCCTAGGTAAATAAAGGTTATTATTATAATAATAATAACAATAATAAATGAAAATCCGGCCAGTACATTTTTATTAATCCTGTTGACAAACAAACATAAAAACTGAGCCAAAAACAGGACCTCCTTTGAACTCTAGCTTTTAACTAAGAAAAGTTTTATTTCTCATGAGAAATAAAGCCTGTCCCTTTTTCACAAATGAAAGAGAGCTTTGTCCCTGATAGCTATTATCAGAACTTAGTGTAGTGAGGCATTCCTGCGTGGCCTGTTCACTTCCATCTTCCTCCGTCTGTACTTCATATACAGTATGAGACAGTATGTTTGTTCTTCCTCCTGTATTTTTGTCTCTTCCAGCTCTATTGTCTTACAGATGTGGGAGGAGGGGGGGGGAGGGGTGGCATGTAGTTCAGTAGCAGAGTGAACTGGGTGTACCGAGCAGTGAGTGGGTGTCTTGTCTTCCTCGTGCTTTTTTTATTTTTTTTCCTCTTTCCTTAGTGTCTCTGAGTGGTCACGGCTGACCATACTTGGCAGCAGATATTCAGACGGCCAAGGCTCATTGATTTGCCCTACAAAGTGTGTGAGAGGGGAGAGAGATAGGAGTTGACCAGAGTGGGTTTTAGCAGAATAAAGCTTGAAATTTTCCAGCGTCTTACCGAGGTGATTTTGGACGAGAGAGAGAGAGAGAAAATGGGAAGAAACATAACAAGGAAGGAAAGGAAAGGGAGATTAAAGGATAGAAAAAGGATAGGCAGATAACCGAAAAAGACAGATGAGATGTGGTTAAAAGTTCATTCTTGACCATGGAAATGGTAGTTTAGAAACTTCCTCACCACAAGTTCCATTTAATAACTGCTTTGAAAGCTTCTGTCACATTTCATGATCTTCATCAGCAGATGGACTTTGCCCAGTTGGCACACAACTGTAGATCCAATATCAACTTTTACTTTGAACTTTAAGGACTCCATATCTTTGTTAGTGTTAGAGTTCGTTTTTTTTGTAGAACGGATGAGAGGAGAGTAAAACCCTTTTGACTATTTATTTAAGACAGTAATGAAAGAGTGAGCATGTACATCCACCTTCTCTGTTCAGAAATCACAGGCTGCTAAGCAGTTAGCTGTAACCACCGCCCACAAAAAGATGCCTAACTTACTTTTACACAGAGATTTATAATATGAATGTGCGGCTACCTGATTGGTCAAAACTGTTGGGGCAGCACCAGGGTTTAGACTCGGCCCGCCCATTACGTTGGACCGCAGGCTATAGTCCTAGCCTTCTGTTTTAATGATAAACTGTCATTAAGTGAAAATACAGTGAAAGGGTCAAAGTTATGAGACCAAATCGGTAAACGTCCTCTTTTCTATCTATATAACGTTATATATAACTTTATTGACACGTTGCCATGGATACGCATTGTTCTGCTTCTCTCCTGGTGACGGCTCGCCTTGTTAGTGACCTGTCAATCAAAGGTAGCCCCGCCCCAAATCATACGATTCTTTATCTTCTATTTTCTTCTAAATGGGGCCATTTTTAGAACTATTGACATCAAAATGTCTTGAAGAAGATTTTTTACTAGCGATTGAGACCATAATGTTGTCCCTGGAAAAAATTTCTGAGGTAATAAATCAAGTGAGAAGTTTTCAAATTTAGCACTGAAATGAATGGGCAGCTTTCTTTTGCAGCCAAACTTAGCGCCCACTACTGGAATTTTTCGGTGAATTGCAGGCTTTATGCACTTCCTGGTGGCCTCCATGCTCAGACACGGAGGTTGCCGCCTGGTAGCTACTGATGAGGAAGAGCTCTAGTCCGTCCAGTGTCTGCTTCGTTAGCCTGCCAACCCCTGGCAGCGGGTTTTCAGTCCGTATTATATGTTGTACTGTTCGCTTCTCATCATTGGATTAATCCTCCTGCTCCAAAACTCCTTCTGGCTTCAACCCGACGGTCCTTCTCTTACGTCTGCCGGTAGGAAACTCTGCTGTCAGAGCTGCTCTATTAGACGCTGGAGGCGCCACTTTGTTTGGGTTTTGGTTGACCAACTGTTATTTCCAAAAAAAAAAAGATTATTTTGTTTATTTATTGGGTACCCCAAGAGGACTATTTTTGGTTGAAACAAAGAGACTATTTTTGGTGTTTTGGTTGTTTGAACTATGAGTTGATTTCAGTGGTGGAAAGCAACATATACTCAAGTACTGTACTTAAGTACAATTTTGAGGTACTTGTACTTTACTTGAGTGTTTCTATTTTCTCTAAATGTATACTTCTACTCCACTACATTTTGGGGCAAATATTGTACTTTTTACTCCACTACATTTAGCTGACAGCTTTAGTTACTTTTCAGGTCAAGATTCAACATAAAACATATGATCAATTTAAGGTGATTAGACTTTTTTTATTTTATCAAATCTTATAACAGTATATTAAGTACTTAAATGAGCCATATCTTTACAAAATTAAAACCCTGCTTACATAAAATCATCAATACAAATAATGTAATAAGATATTTAGAGTATATAAAACAGTCTAAGTGGGTCTATTTTGCATAACAAGTACTTTTACTTTTGATACTTTAAGTACATTTTGATGCTGATACTTTTGTACTTTTACTTCAGTAAGTTTTGAATGCAGGACTTTTACTTGTAGTGGAGTAATTTCATAGTGTTGTATTAGTACTTTTACTTAAGTAAGAGATTTGAATACTTCTTCCACCACTGGTTGATTTTGGGACGCTGAATTGTAGAATACACTGTGTTGAATTGCAAATGATTGTATGTGTGTTTTGTGTTTATTGAGTCTCCTTTGGAAATGGTCTTGGTTTCTGGTTGTTAGTAGGGACCATGCAAGGGTAGACATGGGTCCTGTGTAAGTTTGACAAATCAAAATACAAAATAAAAATGGTCAGATGAACTCTGCCTGGCAACCAGCACTATCAAACCGCTACACTAGCTATCTCAATACAAAATGACACGACTTCTCACTTGAATTATTACCTCAGACAAAAAAGTTGTGGCGTCTCAGTCACTAGTTGCAAGTCTTCTTTAAGATAAATTATGTTAATTGTGTATATGATGGTATCATTTAGAAGACAATAGTTGATAAAGAAGATTTTGGGTATGGTTACCTTTGATTGACAGGTATCCACGGCACTGTGTACGTCTGAACATCCTTTAACTTGTTTACAGTGTTTTCCTCTCTGAACTTTGACCCTTTCACCGTGTGCTTCAGTTCATGAAAGTTTAGTTGAACATTTTGTTCATTTAAAAATGTCTTGTTCAGCGTTTGGTTGTACTAAAAGACACGCCAAGGAGTCGGCTGGTCAATTTCTCCAGTAAGCACCGACATTTTGTTTAAGCGTTAAGTTTATTTTTAGGTACAGCCATTGTCGCGCCTCCCAATACAAATATGGTCTCTCCTGGTTGATGTTTGAAGAACTCTGAAATTTTACTTAACCCATAAGAACCCACGGTGACACGGGTGTTACAAACACTTTAAATCTTCTAGAATCTCCCATATTCAGCTTTATGCTTGACCTTAACTCATTAAATCCCTAAGCATACGTGGCTTCTCCAAACTGTGTGTGTGACTGGAAACAGAAATCTAAAAAATCTTCAAAAAGCTTATTATTTATTACTAGGCTAAGTTTAAACCCATTTAACAATTATATTCCATTAATAGAGTGTCCTTAATTACATTTAACCCTATTAGGGTTTGTTATTTGTTTTTATTTAGTATTGATTTATTATTATTTTGTTACTTCAAAACAAATCAGAAAATAATTTGTTGTTAAACAGCACTATTAATGTCATAATTTTAATATATGTTGTGGAGATCCAGAGAAAAAGGCAAATTTGTGTTTCTCTAAGCAGAAAAGGTGTCAAGTTTATTTATATTAAAATAAGAAATATCATAAAATATCATCATAAACATCATAAATGTATTCTATGTGGTCCACTTGGTCTGTGGTATATCCCCCATAATTTTCCTTCAAGGATAAATAGGTCTGGGTTCTTATGGGTTAAGGAGCTGAGCCCAAACCATGAAAAACAGACCCAGATTGAAAGCACATAAACATACATTCTGCCACTTCCAATCTTCCAATCTCCCCAGAACTGTATGTAGAAGTTGTCAGTCGTCAGCACCTATTAGCTAATAATTTGAGACAACGGTGTCTTTATACTTTTGGCTGTATACTTTTTCTTCTTTCTGATATTACATTGTCTCACATTTGTGTGACTCTGTGTGTGTGTGTGTGTGTTTCATCGTTACAGTGCTGCACTTACTCCCCACTTCTTCAGGATAATCAAGTTTGTAAGTGTTTTGGCAGACTCTCATCATGCCCCTTAGGTGATTCTCTCTCATGGCCTCCAGTACAAGGCAAAGACACCACTTACACACATATACACCCGAGAGCTCTTTATCATGTTGGAGGCTCCTTCTGCCGCCACTCCACTCCTCCTCTCATCCATTTGTTCCTGTTTCCCTCCAATCACTTACCTCTAGTCCAATCTCACCAGCCGACTCTCTTCTATTTTTCAGCGCGGGGTGATGACACATGTGAGACACACACACACACTCAAACACACACACACTGATGAGTAGCAAAGGGTTACCCAGACAGATAGTGGCTGACCTGTCCCTCTCCACCAGCTGAGTCTATCTGACCTCAGAGGAAATGATCAGAGGGAGAAGATGGAGGGAATTAGAGGACGAGTGAGAGGAGAGAGGGTCAGAGAGAAAGTTGCAGATCTTTGTCTCTGTGACTCATAAATCTTCACAGTTGACAAGTGGAGCACTCTGAGTGGAGTGCAGACTCTTATAATGGACATGCAGAAAGAAGAAGGTTGGCTGAGTAACTCATAGACTCACAGCTCTCAGCCTTCATGACATTCACTTTTTTATGACGTGCTATTTTGTCAATATATATATACACTACTGGTCAAAAGTTTTAGAACACCCCAATTTTTCCAGTTTTTTATTGAAATTCAAGCAGTTCAAGTCAAATGAACAGCTTGAAAGGGTACAAAGGTAAGTGGTGAACTGCCAGAGGTAAATAAAAAAAGGTAAGCTTAACCAAAACTGGAAAATAATGTACATTTCAGAATTATACAAGTAGGCCTTTTTCAGGGAACAAGAAATGGGTTAACAACTTAACTCTATGGAGTCTTGGGCTATTTTGTCCATTTTTGAATTCTTTTCATGTCTTTGTAAGTCATTTTGTGTCTTTTTTTTTGGCAATTTTGTGTCTTTTTTTAGTCATTTTGTGTCTTTTTTTAGTCATTTTGTGTCTTTTTTGGCAATTTTGTGTCTTTTTTTGTCATTTTGTGTCTTTTTTTTAGTCATTTTGTGTCTTTTTTTTAGTCATTTTGTGTCTTTTTTTGGTCATTTTGTGTCTTTTTTTAGCCCTTTAGTCCAACATAAAATGTGATTTTGAATCTTTTTTTTACTTTCAAAACACTATCATGCTCAATCAAGAATTTTAAATGTTGCAAATGTGCATTAATTTCAGAGTACACTGAGACATTAAACTGCATCATTTTCAATTAAATTCTGGAAAAGTTGGTGTGTTCTAAAACTTTTGACCAGTAGTGTATATATATATATATATATATATATATATGTAAATGATGCCAGGGGTCATCGACTACAAGCAGACACGGGCCGACTAAAGAAAATATAATGTTTACTACAACTAGTTAGCTAATCAGTGTTTGAAATGTTCACTTTCTTACTAAATGCATGTCATTTTATTTACCTACAGTCATGAAAGGTGAGAAGACCACTCTTTTCCTTCAATTTCTTGTTAATTTTAGTGCCTGGTAAAATTGACTCATAAGAGTTTAATTTAAGAGCTGATATCTAGCCATTTTCCATGGTTTTCTTGATAATGATTTAGGTTATTATCAAGAAAACCATGGAAAATGGCTAGATATCAGCTCTTAAATTAAACTCTTATGATCTATTTTGGTTGTTAGAATTATATTTGTCCAAACAAATGTACCTTTAGTTGTACCAGGGGTCGAAACGAACAAGAAATTGAAGAAAAATAATGGTCTAATAGAAGTTGCGGTGAAACTAAGAGAAAAACAAACGACAATCGCTTCAGGCTGAAATGTTTAGTGCTGCAGGTGATGATGGAGGTGATGATGGAGGAGCCTTCAGGGAACAGGAGAGAGATGGAAAGATGGCAGCACCGTCAACATGCAGTAAGAAGTGATAAAAGTTATCTGCCTGGCTCAAATCATGATTTTAGGTTAATAACTTTATTTTGTTAGCTTGGTACATTTTTGAACACAGCATGTGAAGTTTGCTTTCTGCATCATCACTGTATCGTGTATAGACTGTAGTCCGGCGGCTTAGGACCAGATTTGGGAAGAAAGGGGACACGTCGGACAAAAGCACCACATTTTTTCCACATGCTCTCTATCACTATAGGTTTCAATTTTTGGTAGGAGCCAATTCATCAAGATGGCCGATCCGAGATGGCACCCATATAAAGTCTATGAGAACCAATATATCTTCTAAGCCACTTAGAAGGTCAATCTTAGTGTCAAAATATACATTTTCTGGGTCAAAGAATAATTTAAAGCTACTGAGAATATCACTAGATGATCAAATATATATGTTCATTTTGGCCATGTATTTACATAATTATTAGATTCCAAACATTTTCAGCTCAGGATTCTCTGCTGCAGCACTTGAAGCGAGTTGCCTACCAGTCTGGGTGAAAATGAACATTTCTATTTGATCAAATAATCATCTAGTGATATTCTCAACAGCTTTAAATGATTCCTTGACACAGAAAATGTATATTTTGACAAGATTGACCTTCTGAGTGGCTTGGAAGATGTATTGGTTCTCATAGACTTTATATGGGTGCCATCTCGGATCGGCCATCTTGATGAAGTGGCTCCTACCAAAAATTGAAACCTATGGTGATAGAGAGCACGTGGAAAAAATGTGGTGCTTTTGTCCAGCGTGCCCCCTTTATTTAGCTAAGCCGCCTGACTACTGTGTTTTGTGTACAAACAGTACTGGGTGCACATTCAGACTTTTAATGGATTTGAACAGTTTTGGACTTCAACTTAATTGGCTGCAGTTCATTGACTGGCACAGCAACACGCTAGGCTAGCTGTTGCTACCAGTTTAACATTCTAGTGCCTGCTCATAACTACATGTTGGTCAGTCCTGTTAGTGCTGAGAAGCTGGTTTGCTGTTACTTGTGCCAGCGTGACCACTTGTTGATAGATGTGGAGGTGATAAACAGAGCAGCAGTTAGACAGTGAAGGTGATGATATTATTAGATTATATATATTATATTATTATGATATTAGTGTGACAGGGTTAAATGTGCTAGTTGAACATTTCTGTCTCTGCAGGGTAGATTCGGCCACCCAAAGGGATCTTTTTGGATATATAAACATTTGATTCCTGAGCATTAGTAGAACAGCATTTTACAGTGAGCAATGGTATTTCCACTGTACTGTTAATGTGAGTTCTTCCATATTCTCCTGCAGGCCTGTGGGCTTGCTTTGTTGTGCTGCATGTTACATTTATATTATAGAGTGAAAGTTATCCATTCTGACTTCCTGTGTTTTGATTGACATTCTGGGATGAGGGCTGTCTGATGTGGCCTACATGTAGAGTAGTGTGGAGTGATTTATATCTACGTGGTTAAGATAGTTGGTGAATAATCAGTTGTGCTGGGCTGATTTTTTTTTTTGTCCCAGTCTGGCCTGCTGTTAGACTTCTGCCAAGGACACAGTTGACTGAGGAGTGATGGTGAAAGACTTTGAGTCCAGAAAACTTCATTGTGAACATGTTGAATTCCTGACTCACATTTTCTGAATTCACGATTCTGCAGTTGATAATCGCTGCTATTGAAATGGACTTTGCAAGATTAAAACAACCCTCTGAAAAATGGCAAATCATATTTTTCCCCCTATTTTTTAAAAATGTAATAAATAAAGGACATAACATGTGTTAGTTAGTGTTTCCAGTCTGGAGAAGCTGTCCCAACTGGCTACATATTTACCATCAAGCCTCACCTCTAATGCTCTCCAACAAAGCTAAGAAGCTTATTTCCCAAAATGTTGACTGGTAGATCCCAGGTGGCTACAGGTGCATCTCAATAAATTAGAATATCATAGAAAAGTTTATTTATGTCAGTAATTCAATTCAAAATGTGGAAATAGCACATTATATAGATCCATTACAACCAGAATGAAACATTTCCTGTCTTAATTCATTGAATTTCTTGTAATTATGATGATTATGGCTTACATTTAATGAAGAACTAAAATTCAGTGTCTCAAAAAATGTGACTATTACAAAAGACCAATTTTAAAAAGTATGTTTAATATGGAAATGTTGGCCTCTGAAAGTATGTCCATCTATATGACTCAATACTTGGTTGGAGCTATTTGACTTGAACTACTGGAAATGGACTTTTGCATCATATTCTAATGTATTGAGATGCACCTGTATTATGTCTTATGTATTGGTGCTGTTCTTATGCTTGCTTGCCTACAGTGCTATATGTTTGCAGCTAGTGTAAGGCTAAAACACTTCCACTGCTTAGACCAGTAGTTCTCAACCTTTTTGAGTCGCGACCCCCAATTTAACATGCATGTTGTCCGCGACCCCCGCTCACTGAACACAATCTCACATGCACAGTTCGGATCACCCGAAAAAGAAACAAAATGACCAAAAAAGACACAAAATGACCAGAAAAGACAGAAAATGACCAAAAAAGGAAACAAAATTACCAAAAAAGACACAAATTGACCACAAAATGATAAAAAAAAGACACAAAATGATCAAAAAAAGACACAAAATGGCCTAAAAAGACACAAAATGACCAAAAAAGACACAAATTGACCACAAATTGATCAAAAAAAGACACAAAATGATCAAAAAAAGACACAAAATGATCAAAAAAAGACACAAAATGACCAAAAAGACACAAAATGACCAAAAAAAGACACAAAATGACAAAAAAACAAACACAAAATGACCAAAAAAAGACATTAAGTGACCAAAAACACATTAACACATGAACTCTTTAACACAGTGGAGACAGAGCTGACTTCCGAAATGATTTGGCGACCCCCAGAAATCAGCTCGCCACCCCAATTGGGGTCCCGACCCCAAGGTTGAGAACTACTGGCTTAGACCATCTCCATATTCAGGTCAGCACAGTTTTCCTGCTCCAGCGCTGCGAGCAGCATCACATCCCTTCATTGTCTGTCTACACACACACACACACTCCCCATTAGCAGCATGTATTGCTAATGGTTTGCCAGGCTGATGATTATCCACAGGTACTGGACTGCTCACACACACAAATTAATCAAGCCTTAATTTTTATTTTCTTCATTAGTCTGCATCCTCTCCAAGCCCACCGCAAACACACCGGCACACAACACACACACACAAACACACACTACACAAGCTGTCCCTGTGTGATTTTGCCTTGATGATTGTGTTAAGTGCTCATCACTTGCGTGTCTGTTCTCCTATCTGTGCTCAATTTCAATTAATCCGTCCATTTCCCCATGAAGGCAACAGTTGTCATCCCATATGCTAGCCACTTACAGGCTGAACAGGAGCTGGCAGAGCTTACATATATACACCCAAACATTCCTGAACGCACACAAACAAATACAAAAAACACATGCTGTTGCTTTCCTTGTGGCCTCTTTGCACAGAAACGTAACCACATACCAACAGCAACATTATCTCCTCCACTTGTAGATGCACAGGCTTATTGTCCTGAGGCGTTCTGGCAGTTAAAGCTCCATCAGCAGGAGGTCCACAGATACGTCCGCCCTGATAAAAAGCATGTTATTTAGTGCTGGTTGTTGTGAGTTACAGTAGCACTGTCAGCGCCCCTGGCGTTAGTCCAGCCTGCCAGCAGATGCTACAAAGTCTGTCACCTTTCTGCTGCGGTTATGAAGAGTTGTGATTGGAGACAAGGTCCGCCTGGCTTATGTCTGTTTACCTACATTATCTCTGCCGTTATTAAACCACCGCCGCTGCTGCTTCCTCTCTATGTTTACTGAAATATGAGTCATTATGCATTTCTAGAACAAAAAGCGCTGGGTGCCAAACATTTATCTTGCTTAATACGCTGCATCTTCAAGCCCTACGTATATTTAATATATGTCATCTAAATCAGCGGTTCCCAAACTTTTTTAGCCGTGCTCCCCCTTCTATGTCCCAACCGGGTTGACGCACCCCCAATCCCCCACACCTTAAAAAAAAAAAAATGCAATAAGAGTTTTTATAGCCATATTAAAGGTGGAGGACGATGACAGGCTCAGGATCAGAGGCAGAAAGCAGATCAGTTGGGACAAATGTTATAATATTTTGAGCTGCGTTGAACAAAAATTGCAGCAAATTTAAATGAGCGTGGAGTGAACACAACCCCGTCATCATAACACAGGCTGGAAAAATGATACAAGAACAAGATGATAACTTCTTCTACGCTTCGTTATAAGATCAAAAACAACCAAAAATGACCAAAGAGGACACAGAATTATCAAAATAGACACAAATTGACTAAAAATACATGTAAAAATTAACAAACAACCAAAAGACAAGGTCCGCCTGGCTTATGTCTGCTTACCTACATTATCTCTGCTGTTATTAAACCGCCGCTGCTGCTTCTTCCTCTTCATGTTTACTGAAATATGAGTCATTATGCATTTCTAGAACAAAAAGCGCTGGGTGCCAAACATTTATCTTGCTTAATACGCTGCATCTTCAAGCCCTACGTATATTTAATATATGTCGATGTATCCTAGATTACTGTAAAGGCTTTCAAAGCGGCATCACTGGAGTTGTTTTGACGGCAAATAGTGTTGTTTTTATTCCCCATTAGAAATAATGCACACTCACTGAAAACGACACGAGCAGACACGGAGGGAATGCCAGACGCTGTCCTTGGTCCTGAAATGAGCCAATGACACTCAGCAAGCACTGGAGCTCTCCATGGTGCTGAAAGCAGACTTACTGGAGGTTTTTTTTTTTTTTTGTAGTTCAATGTGTTATCTTGTATTTTTCTACATTTGTTGTACTAAACTGTAAATTGTTTTTATGTTTTTCTATGTTCATCTTATTTAATTTGCTTTCTTATTTACTTCGTAGGTTAATGAAATATTGAACTCATCTCTAGTTTGTTTCAGAACAGATGCTTTAAAACTGGCAGTTTAAAAACAATATAAAAAATCCAACCTGGTCTCACAGGAATCCGTGGAATAGCCACGGATTCACTCAAATTTCCGTGAAACTGACACGGATTTCGCTACAATGCAAGTTAATGACAGTCATATCCCGTGGCTATTCCAACATACAAAGTGATTATGTACATTCACTGAGTGAAGATTTAGAAAATAAAACATATATTTCTCGCTAGAAATGTGATCAAAATCCATTTTTATGCAGAAACTAAGTCAAAATATTGATTTTTTTCACTAAAAATGAGAGAACTGTCCGCCATGTTTTTTGTTCTGACCACCAGGACCTTGAAAGTGTATGAATGAATGCATTTCTAGAACAAAAAGCGCTGGGTGCCAAACATTTATCTTGCTTATAACGCTGCATCTTCAAGCCCTACGTATATTTAATATATGTCGATGTATCCTAGATTACTGTAAAGGCTTTCAAATCGGCATCACTGGAGTTGTTTTGATGGCAAATAGTGTTGTTTTTATTCCCCATTAGAAATAATGCACACTCACTGAAAACGACACGAGCAGACACGGAGGGAATGCCAGACGCTGTCCTTGGTCCTGAAATGAGCCAATGACACTCAGCAAGCACTGGAGCTCTCCATGGTGCTGAAAGCAGACTTACTGGAGGTTTTTTTTTTTTTTTTGTCTTTCCATTAGTTCAGTGTGAGCGGGCATTTGCATACACCAGCGTGCGGGAATATTGGAGGGGCGGAGATATGTGAGAACACACCAGGGACCTGACAGCCTGTCACAGCTATGATAAGGCTGAGCGGTGATTGATGAGTGACAGATGGACGGGTGAGAATGGCCAGGAAATGTGCAGCATTTCAATGATGATGCCTAAGCAGCGCTGTTAGCTGTTATAGAGTGAGACATGATGGTTATGTAGGACCGGATGATGGGACACTCTCACTAATTTGAATGTTTTTTAGAGTCTTATGATGAATGATGGGCTCCCGCTTGAACACACGCCTTCTTGCCAAAACAAGTGCAGTTTTGTTTATTTCACACAAGGTGTTTTTATTGTGTTTTTGTCTGTGCTCTGAGACTTTTGTGGCTTCTAGGGGAGCAATGCAAATGAAGTAAATTGCCTTAAGTGATGCCACTTTAGACGACATTGTTGGGGCTGAAGATTACAAGAGAAAAAATCTGGCATTGTGGAGGTGAAAAGAAAAGAAGTGAGCTTAGCACAACTCTTCTCCTGCTTCTCATCTCTGAGGCGCCAAGACTTGACTGACTCCAGCCAAACTTTCAATGGTTGAGTTGCATTGTGGGTAATGTAGGCACCAAGTTTTAAAAAGGAGAAGAATGAGTGGAATAAAAGAGACGTTTTTCTCTGTCCACTTCTAGTTATCAGAGATTTAAAGGAATAATTCAAATATTTCCATCTAAATAAAGAGCATCAAGATATTTTGCGTGGCAATGTTATATCAATTCATGGCCACCAAGTATCGATATTTATACGGCGGGCCGTCAGTATTTTCGCCTTTTATTTAGTTATATTTGGGAATATCAAGCAGTCTGAATGTGCACCCAGTACTGGTATCATATGAAACTAGAAGATCTAAGGAATTTATAGGCACCATGTGCGTCAGGATATCGTGTTGGGAAGTTGTCAAAAATAATGCTGCGAAGGTTTTGCAAAGATTTTTTATGTTTCATTCCAAAAAATTCAGAGTAGTGAAGCTTGTTGTCTTTGAAAGTTTGATAAAATGCTGCAGTTGTTGTCGTCCAACATGTTTGATATCAGTTCAGTTCAGTTTGACTGAATACTTTGTTGGTCAGTCTGTGGGTTTGACTCTCATTGTGGAGAATAAAAACACTGAAGTGAGATGAATAGACTGAGAATTTTACTCTAATTTGACAAAACAATTCTTGATTGAATTTAATTTTGTGGACACAAAATGCATTTAAACAGTTAAATCCCAATATATTGTATCGCAATACTCCACCAATAATATCGTATCTAGACTCAAGTATCGGGATAAAATCATAGAAGTGGTTGGTCTACCACAGAGGAGATCTTAAAGGTCGTGAAATGTATCCTTTTGATAAAATATAAGTGAATGATGTTTTTTTTTCATCCATTAATTTTGATCGTTGAAGAGAAGGTAGAGAAGAAGTTAAAGGTGCCCTTTGTCTTCTTACACTGCTGATGTTTGATACCGATGTGGGAATGTGAGTGATGTGATCCACCTCGCTGTTCTGCTGACTGCCAGTTGGGGGCGCTAATGAACAAATAACGCGCAAATAAAAGGCAGTGAAGAAGACTGTAAGCAAGCCAACTGGGATGTAAACAATAGTTACATTAATCACATTTTAATACAAGCAACATAGAAACCTCTGTTACCTTGCAGTAGAACTCCATGAAAACATGTCAAACTTCCCAAACTTAGTGTGTTAGTGTATATGTGTAAAATATACAATAAAAGTATCACTGAACATAAATATGACCTTTTGTTTACAAAAAGCCTGCACATGACACCTTTAAGTTCTGACACCAAGTTTTCAGGAGCTTTAAACACAAACGCATTAATTGAGAATAATTCTGAGTGGGTCCACAACTCTCTACAGCATCAGGGCCACACAGCCAAGAACCATAAAGCATCTAAAAATAAATACTGCTCCAACAGTCTCAAGTGCATTGACTTGTGGCCAACGACTCTCACATACCGGCTGCTCGGCCATATTTCCTCTGCTATGGAAATCTCGCCCCAATGATCCATGAATCCTGCAGCTTTGTGACCGCTTTGTAGAAAAAGTGTGAGTTTGGACTTATGAGAGGTGATGCCTCGAAAACTTGAAATATTTCCAGTGTTATAGTTAGTGTCCTTCATTCTGAGACATCTGTGGCGAGTGTTTGCTCACGGACGCAACACATGCACAGGTGGAGCGCTTCAAATGAACAGGTGGGACCAGCTTTGTGTCGAAAGCTCACGGATGCAGCAATTTTATCCTTCCGCTGTAACTGGGCCACTGACACACACACACACACACACACACACACACACACACACACACACACACAGAGCGGGCACACACTGCGAATTCTCCTCTCCCCTCTGTGAAGGTGCACCCCGGCTCCCTGTGGCTGTTGCACCAGCTCAGTAATTGCATTCCCAAACATGCGTGTGTGTGTATACCTGTGTGTGTGTGTGTGTGTTTACCTGAGTCTAGGTCAAATCCTGAGGGACGTGAACTCTGCTGGCTTGTTTCATTTTTTAACGGGACGCTCAGGGCCTCATTTGTCCCTGTGTGTGTTTTTGTCAGCGTTCTCCCTCCCCAGGAAGAACGAGGAGTGGGAGCACTGAGTAGCTGTCAGCTCTTACACATGCCCCAACGGGCTCTAGTTAGCAAAATAAAAGCACAATTCATCAGAATTTGATAGTTTTTTTCTTCCATTGTGATTTAGGCCCCACACGAGGACGGTCTGAACAGAAGACGCAAAAGTGGTGTTGCGTCTTCACTTTTTATTCCTCGTTTAGACGAGCGTTTTCGGGAGGAAATCTGCTGCATACGGTGACGCAAAAGTGTGTGAAATGTGATTGTATGCAGCCAGGCGGCATCACTTAAAGCCATAAGAGCATCTTTGGGCATGCAGAAGTTTTCACGCCACACATTTTCATCAGCTACTCCTTCCACAAAGTTCTCCTCCATCACTAGATCTCCCAGGTCTCGTTCACAGCCGTCTGGCTCCTCCCACCAATCGCTGCATCCAGAATGTGATGGAGGTAATTCCAGATCCTTCTCTGTTCACTAATACTATCTGTACATATCCTGGACATTTGGTGGAAAGACTCCTGTAAGTTTATTAGAGCTGCCAGAGCAGCTTGAAGGTCCCACCATGGAAATAATCCCACGTTTCTTTATTTCCTGTCCTGGAGCATGTATGTGACGTAAACACATACGTGACGTGAGCAGATCAGATCAGAGTTTTGTGTCTTGTCAGTGTAGACGACACGCTACGGAGGAGAGGATTACACTTGGAGGGTGGTTTCAGATTTTTGCGTCTTTAAGCCCCCAAAACACCGTCACCGTCTAAACGAAAGGCACTTCACATAAAATATTTTGTCGTTTTTACCCGCGAGCGTCCTCGTGTGAACGGGGCCTTAGAGCAGCTGTCACACTAGGCCTCTGTGATTAGTGATCGTGAGAAATTTCAGGTCGATTACGCTGATCAGCTGTGAGCATATTCCTCTATCAAACATGTCCGAAATGTCTGTGACAACAGCCAATCAGAGACTATCTTTTCCTGCTCCACTTCATTTTCTGTTTGTAATTTGCCCGGAGAAGTAAACAGAAAGACTGAACGTGGAGCTAAACGCAGCGCTGAGGGCAGAGAAATAGATGTCAGCCATGACTTGGAGCAATAAACCAGGGAAAAAGAGGAAATTACAATCTATCCAGCGCTGTACAGAGAAAAAAGTAACATTCACAGCACGGCACTTCACACACAGGTATGGTGCATTCAGTAGCATCAGAACAGCTATGGTGCATTCATGAGTGTGGAACATGTGAAATCTTACAGAGAAAGAAGTTATTAATGAATGGAACTTAGTTCAATAAACAAGTTAACAAAACTTTAACAGTGTGGGCTTTCTAACAACAATCTCACAATTTGTTTATTTTGGGTCTTGCATACCAGCAAAACACAAGGACTGTAATGTAGTTCACTGTGTTATCTTGTATTTTTCTACATTTGTTGTACTAAACTGTAAATTGTTTTTATGTTTTTCTATGTTCATCTTATTTAATTAGCTTTCTTATTTACTTTGTAGGTTAATTAAATATTGAACTCATCTCTAGTTTGTTTCAGAACAGATGCTTTAAAACTGGCAGTTTAAAAACAATATAAAAAATCCAACATGGTCTCACAGGAATCCGTGAAATAGCCACGGATTCACTCAAATTTCCGTGAAACTGACACGGATTTAGCTACAATGCAAGTTAATGACAGTCATATCCCGTGGCTATTCCAACATACAAAGAAGAGAATATAGAAAATAAAACATATATTTCTCGCTAGAAATGTGATCAAAATCCATTTTTATGCAGAAACTAAGTCAAAATATTGATTTTTTTCACTAAAAATTAGAGAACTGTCCGCCATGCTTTTTGTTCTGACCGCCGGGACCTTGAAAGTCACGTGACTTGGAACAAACCAATAGGAACATGGTGAATATCCATGGAATAGCCACGGGATATGACTGTCATTAACTTGCATTGTAGCTAAATCCGTGTCAGTTTCACGGAAGTTTGAGTGATTTCGTGGGTATTCCACAGATTTTGCGTTAAGCGAATCCGTGGCTATTTCACGGATTCCTGTGAGACCAGGTTCCAAAAATCATGATGATACTCAAGATCGGACAACATGAAAAAATTCATCCTGATCATTTTTTTTTTGCAATATGGCCCAGCCCTGCATGTGTCACACTGCAGCCGCTGCTTTAGCTCCTCTCTGTGTCCTGCAGCAGACAGCAGCCTGGCTGGAGCAGCCTCCCCCTGTGTACCAGGAGGAGGATCTGGGTCACCATGTACCTGCTCCTCCCACCGCTTTGCATCCCCCCCCCTTCTCTTGTACACCCTCTGTTCTATCTCCCTCCATCTTACCCTTACCCATGTCTTTTTCCTTGTCTGCCTTTGTCTAATCTCACAGCCAATAATATCACAAATTCAATCGCTCCTTTTTTTTTTAAATGTTTTTTTTCAATCTCTCGTCCTCATCTTTCTCCATGCTCCTGCTGGGATTTCTTGGTATAGCATTAGCGTGGAGGTAATTACCGACGGCGAGGCTTAGCCAGGTCTTATCACACTGTTCTCTCCTTCCCTCAGGATCTGTCTCTCCCCCTCCTCTTTATCTTTCATTTTGTGCCTCCACCCCCAGGACCCCATGGAGATTCTCCTTTTTTGGAAAGGCATTGGGTTAAGGACATTTAGAAGCTAATATTTTAATCTGACATCTGTTTTAGTTTTGCCCTCGGAGTAGCTTTTTGTTGACTTTATTAAGCTGGCTGTGCTTTATTAAGGCTAAACGCACCCCAAAGACACTGTGAGAGTCAAACAATAACACGTAAACACCCTGAGTTTGCACAAATACGTATTATATATATATATATACCCTCAATGCATTTCTTTGTCACACATACATAAATACATGAATAAACTCATACATGCATAAGAAAAGTTGTGCAAATCTGCAGAAAACGCATATTTTCACCATGATTTATTCTCCTCCCACACATGCATGCACACTCGGACGTGCTCGGACATCACAGGCGAGAATCTAATAATAGTCTGGTGAATAATTAAGTTGCTATGTTCATTCATTAAATATTAAAAAATGGTCGGCAGGAGACACACACACACTCCTTCTGCCTGCCCTCTATTTGACTACCTTGTCACTTAGAGACACTGTATGTTAACATGGATGCCTGTGTGTGTGTGTGTGTGAAGGTCACTCATTTTTTTAACCAGCACATCGTTATTAAATTATGAATTCAGCCCCTCCTTGTCTCTCACTGTTTGCTTCTCTGTTGTGTTGAGGTTGTGTGTTTGCTCTGTGTGTGTGTGTGTGGCCTCTGGAGTTCTCATTATGTTGAGAGTGGATGGCCGAGCCTGGCCCTAACATCTGTCTCTGAGAGTGGAGGGGCCCCACACCGAGCTCGCAGCCAGGGAACCCCCTCGGAGGAGAATCCGCGTTCTGCTGCATAACAAACCTCACCGCTGCTCCTCGCTCTGCACAAAACTCCACAAAAGATATTTTCTTTACATGTGACGTGTTAACAAGACACTGCAACCAATGTGCTGCACGTCATTGTTGTGCATGAGCATGAGTGTCGTTAAATCGCGTGACAGTTTAAAATGCTCATAAACTGCATTTTCTGGCAGCGATTTTGCACCAAAACCAAAGTTTTCAGATGAAATGTATGAATAATGATTAGACTTTTAGCAATAATTCATGATTCATAAAGACTGTTTCCTTGAGTCTATCATTTTCAGATCTCATCAGGCCTATTGTTCTTTTTAGGGCCACTTCTAGCACAACAGGAGAGGCTGTTTACACAGAGCAGAGAGGAGAGGACAGGCTGTTTACACAGAGCAGAGAGGAGAGGACATGAGGGGCTGTTTACACAGAGCAGAGAGGAGAGGACAGGAGAGGCCGTTTACACAGAGCGGAGAGGAGAGGACAGGAGAGGCTGTTTACACAGAGCAGAGAGGAGAGGACAGGAGAGGCTGTTTACACAGAGCAGAGAGGAGAGGACAGGATGGGCTGTAAAATGCATATAGTTCAAGATTTATAGCATGAGGAGACAGAATTTTCCCCCCAATATTGATTATACTTTTATTCCATTTTTTATGATATATGTCATTGGAACTGTTATTCTGCAGAAAAAAAAAAGTTGTTTCCCACTTCTAGCCATGATTGTGCTGATTCCATCTAGTAGCAGACTTTATATATTGGAGTGAAATACAAGGCCACAGTGAGTCAAATGTAAAAAGAGCAAAAGACGGCCTGAAACGGCTTGTTGGGGTTCTAAAATGTTTTATTGGCAGCCTTTAATATTGTTTTGTGTCAAGTGTTTTTATTAAATTGCTCACTCAGGTCAGAGGGTAACAGGATAAAAATCATGCATCTGACTAGGGAATGATAGAACTTTTAAAAACTTTTTACCATGATAACGACCTGTTCACTTAAAAGACATTCACGATTATTGGAAGAAAAAAAAAAAGATCAAATTTTGCCCAAATGTGATGATGATGTGAAAGCACAAGAAGCTACTAAACTGACCTTGATTTCAACTGTTTATTTGAATAAATGATCAGCAGAACCTCTCAGCCATCATCCCAGATTATGTGCTTATGTAAAAACAAACAAAATCATCCTGTGCATTAGGATTTGTCTTGGGAGTTTTATTACTTTACTCTCATGTCTCAGTATTAGGATCAGCCTCAGGCTGCAGTTTGAACAGTAGACAACTTTGTAGAATAATAGTGGGTGCAACCAGTGCTAAAGCTTTCATACCTTCTCCCCACGACAGATGGTTGAGAGAGTGAAAAAGGCTGATGGAAAAAAATATAAATCCCTTCCAATGTTTGTCCTCTTGAGTAAAGACAAAGAGAAAATAACCACAGTGACACACTCCAGAGAGCGGGGACACATTTCAACATTGTCTCTGCGACGGGGAGCACAAGCTTATGAAAAATGTGCTCTTTGCTTAGAGGAACACAAATTACTACACACAGAAGTTTTAATATTTAAAGGGATTACATTAAAATAATATGACAAGGCTGTGCTGGGAAACACTTGGATGTCTTGTGAGATCTGAGCTGGATTTTCTCTTTTTGTTTTACTGTACATATAATAAAACAAGATCTTAGTTTCTTCTTTTATTTATCAAGGGTGCAGACATTCATTATTTTCCAACAGAACCCTGGTTCATATTTATAAAGCAGAGCACACGTACTGTTTGTAGTGGTGCAGCTCCACGGGGCGGTCCGGGATTCGCTGCCTTGCTCAAGGATAGAATGGAGGCAGCTGGCGAGCCAGAGGAGGGTTTTATGAAACTGGCATCCAAAATATACGATGGAGTAATTGCTAAAAACACAATACATGGCTGAGCCTATGTGGAGTCTGCTACAGCAGCCTCGGATCCTCTGGGGAGGAGTTCACAGTTGCTCACAGTTCTAATTGATAACAAATGTTTTGGGTGGTTTATGATGGTCAGAGCTGTCGACTGGAGAAAAGAAGAGCATTTTACATTTTGGTTGTTGCCATCTTGGTTTGTTGGAGTGACCATATTAAAGGTGAAGCAGGGGAGGCTACACAAATGCTGTTTGATCTCATCTATTCACATAAAAGACATTCAGCCTAATTAATCAGTCTTATTAAGGAATTTCTTCTGTTTGCATTGTTTGCCACCAATGGAAACACTGAAGTGGGCTTAACTACGCATTTATCTGTTTTCTCACTTTTTTTGTGGTTTGTTTGTTTTTGGCACATGCTATTGTTTGTGTTTTGTGCATCAATATAACGTCATTATACATTAGAGGTGGAGAAAAATCGTTATTTTTCATGGTTCATGGCCGTTCTGATGGCCATAGTCTCATACAATTTGATTTTGAAGACACAAAATGCAGTTAAACAGTTAAATTGCAATATATTGTAAAACAATACTCACCATATCCAAATGCTTAAAATTGCAACAATATCGTATCGTGACTCAAGTATCAGGATAAAATCGTATCGTGGGGCCGATACGCTGATCCACAACTCTGTTATAGATTCAAGTACGGTTAGGCTACAAAAACTTCCTGGTTAGATGTTCTGAAAGTCTAAACTGTAAATAAATATACGTAAATGCCAGACGTGAAGTAGTTACAAGGGTGACATGAGTCATGGAACTTACGTAAAAAACATAATTTACAAATCGTGAACTGTGGAAGTTGCATATAAAACATAATATACATAAAAAGTAATTTACTTTTGTTTTCACACAGGACAGAAACCCTGTTGAAAGTCTCTGCTGGGTCCTGGGTGAATGTCTGCAGCTTGTTCGCATCTCTTCATTTCTACTACTTCTAGGGAAGCCTTGAGTCATGTTTTGCTGTGTAGAAACACCTTACACTGACGTTTTTGAGAGGAGACCAGTCTTGTTTTGTTGTTCCTGTTGTTTAAGAAAAAGTCTCTCGAAATGGTGACTTAGAGCTACAAAAATGTTTTCTCATCCATAAATGCCTTATTATGTTAATTTTGAACCATGCCATCCAATAATTAGATATTGATCATGCTATTCATAGACCCCAAGACTGTTTTGTGCAGCTTTTTTGTGATAGGGGGGAAACTGAATATCACAATATTTTTGACCAAATACTTTATTTATGATGGTCAGAGCTGTCGACTGTAGAAAAGAAGAGCATTTTGCATTTTGGTTGTTGCCATCTTGGTTTGTTGGAGTGACCATATTAAAGGTGAAGCAGGGGAGGCTACACAAATGCTGTTTGATCTCATCTATTCACATAAAAGACATTCAGCCTAATTAATCAGTCTTATTAACCCTCTATGGTATGCATTATGATGCCAGTTAGGAAGTTTTGGGGGTTTGTTGACATGCAAAGTTCACTATAATAGAAGACTACAGCCTACAGGGCTAAGTAATAGCCTGAACTTTACTTTACTGTAACCAACATCAAATATATCTTTGTTAAATTGTAAAGATCAAAACTATCTATCTATCTATCTATCTGCTGGGTCCTGGGTGAATGTCTGCAGCTTGTTCGCATCTCTTCATTTCTACTACCTCCGCCTGAAACTTAAATTGGAGTCATGTTTTGCTGTGTAGAAACACCTTACGCTGGCGTTTTTGAGAGGAGTTTTGTTGTTCCTGTTGTTTAAGAAAAAGTCTCTCGAAATGGTGACTTAGAGCTACATAAATGTTTTCTCATCCAAAATGCCTTATTATGTTAATTTTGAACCATGCCTTCCAATAATTAGATATTGATCATGCTATTCATAGACCCCAAGACTGTTTTGTGCAGCTGGGTTATAGGGGGGAAACTGAATATCACAATATTTTTGACCAAATACTAAAATATCAATATTGTGACCACCTGGTTCAAAAAACATTTACAGTACAATGAGATTTTTGACAAATTATCATCAGTAAGTAGATATAATGAAGAAGCAGGTAAGGGCTAGAACAGAGAGAGAGAGAGAGAGAGAGAGAGAGAGAGAGAGAGCTCTGTTTTTTCTGATCTGCTTTTCTGTCACAGATTTCTTCCGTTTCTCATGACTCATGCTCGAATATATCAAGGAGATATGAAACAATCTATCTCTGTCTCCATAAATGCAAAGACGTATCTACGTTCTAATCCTTCACTCCATCTCAGAAATCACACTTTCATGCTGCTGGAGTACACACAGCTGCTGCCTCCCTCTCTCTCTCTCTCTCTTCTTCTCTACCTCTCTCTCTCACCCATCCATATACATGCACCATTTAAATATCAATGACTCCTCTCCTTTCATGTTATGCTGCAGGTCTCCAAACAAATAGATTATATCTAACTGTGCGGCATTTCCCAGGTGGTATTTTTCGAGCACTCGAAATGGCTTTTTGTGTACATGTATGTGTGTGTTTTCTGCACGTGCGTGTGCATGTATGTGTGTGTGTGTGTGTGTGTGACAGCCGGTCATGACATTCTCTGCCATCTCTCTCAGTCCTGGTGAGTTTTTCTCTCCAGCTGTTTGAATAGTGACAGTTGTCCCCTGCTGCCTACAGCCAAAAGGGCTGAACACCTGTAGAGGCACACACACACACACACACACACACACACAGGCACATCTCCAGCCTTGATGTACTCCTCCACCTTTGAGTTGCCCCCATCAGTTTTCACTCTTCACTTCATTTTATTTACCTACTTCCAGTTTGTAGCTTTCCCTTGTTGTGTGTGTGTGTGTGTGTGTGTGTGTGCGCCGGCATCTTGAGAGTTTGTTGTTTTCCTCCGCTGTGTAGCGAATGACTTGTCCCGGCTGGGTGGGTAATTTTCCAGTGGCATTGGCGCTTTCATCCATGCAGTCTCTCGGGGTGCGGTGTTTATGAATTGACAACGTAATCACGCCTTTCTCGCCGCTCTCGCTCCATTTTCGGCACCTTGGGAGGGCAGGTGGGAGGGTCTCGGGGTTTTATATGCAGATACTGGAATAAAAGAGATGGAAATCTGTGGCAGACTGTTGCTAGAGGGCAGGAGAGGCAACGGCAGACATTAGGTGAGCGACTGACTGACTGACAGGTTGGAATTGAAATGGGAAGAACACACTGAGGTCAGAAGAAAGAGTCTGAGGGAGAGGAGGCTCAGCCTGGAGAGAGCTTCACCAAATTGGACGCATATTTTTGTCGAATCACATTTAAAGATGTGATCTGTTGCATTTTCATATAAATAAATGTTTTGGTTATGTTTCTGGCCTAAACAGAGGAAGTGTTTCCTCCTCTTCCTCCTTCTTCTTCTCTTGGCATTTACCATCTGGAGCTGTCAACAGACAGAAAAATACCACGGGCCTCTTTATCAAATCATGCATGAAACAAATTTGAAATGTTTTAACCATCTGAACCCCAACAAGCCTTTTCAAGGCGTTCTTTTGCTCTTTTTAAATTTGAATCACTGTGGCCTTGTATTTCCTGCAGCTCTGTGGAATCTGCACAGTCATGGCTAGAAGTGTGAACAACTGAAAATGATTTTTTGGGAAGAATGACCAATGTTATAATGACATACATCATAAAAAAAAAGAAAAAGTCGAATTACTCTGCTAAATAGAGCTGGACAATAGTTCTGATAACTCTTATTTCTTTGTTGTGAAATTAGGTCATTAGCGAAAGCTAGCGGCTAACTGATGCTAGCGGCTAACTGATGCTAGCGGCTAACTGATGCTAGCGGCACTGCTTATTACCGCTACAAGAGTAGTCATTAGCATATCAATGCTAACTCAAAACTGTGGTCCCAACATTAGCTGACATTTCATAGCGGCGTTACAATCGTGCCGGAGAAATTCAGAGTTGAGCAAACTCAAAAAACAAAACTTAAAATATTTAGTTTAATTGTCCAACTTAAAATTTTATCGAAGTTTGTTGCCTTGAAATTTTGAGTTCACCCAACTTTTCTTTTTTTGCAGTGTGTTGGAAAATTCTTATTTCAATGATAATGCCTGTTTCTCAGTTTAAAAAGAGCTTAAAGAGAACATGATTTGTTGGGGTTCAGAGGGTTAAATGTCAACAAGAACTGTGGTTATTGCTACTGATCTCACTTGTTGTAAATCCATTAGCTTGCTGGCTGATTTACATACATATGATCAACCATGTCCCTTTGAAAATCCTTAATGTATGAAGGATAAATGCAACAAAAGGGAGAGGCAAAGATGAAAAACATCACAGATGATGAGATGAATATCGTCTACTGATGCATCCCTGGAGAAGGCGTGTGGGAAAGCTTCCCAGCATGCACTGGGGCAATTGACACCAGTGTTTTCCACCAGGTCTGGACTCATTTTTAGCCCGGGAGTTTAATGCCTCAGACCAGCCCACTTTACAACCTTCACATGCTGTAATACTAGAAATATATAATCACAGTGCACTGTGTTATTATATTACTATATAATTTGTGGTATTTTTCTGAAACATAATGTCCAGTTCACTGCTAATATGTTCAGATCTACAACATTGGTTTATTTCACAGATATGAGAATATTTATAAATGCTTAAATCATAAACAAGTTACTGGGTTTGGCACATTTGGCTGCATCAGATTGAGTTAAAAAAGTATATATATATATATATATATATATATATATATATATATATATATATATATATATATATATATATATATATATATATATATATAGCTTGCCCAGAATGCATTTGAATCATATGTTGTAATGAACTGCTCAGACATCTCCCCTTTCAGTGGAGAAATGTCAAAACACTCTCTAGGGAGTTTCACACAGATACAAGTCAGTATAGTCTTGGTCAGACATGTTGGGGGCATAAACATAAGAAGAGCAATTTAACAACATGTTTTTTTTAACTGTTTAACTTGGTCAACATTAGTTAACAGTTAATTATAAACACTCCCAAGGCTTAATAGTATCAATAAAAGTTAATTAAAGCAGATTAAAAGCAATTAGATGACTTTTAAAGTGAGTGTTTGTAACTTTTAAAAGAAGAAACAACACATTCGGCCTCTTACAGAACAACAGCTGAATTCATTAGCAATAAATCGCACCCTCGCTCGATTCAGCGCACTCAGGGGTACTGTTTCTGCAGCTTCACCCGGCCAGGAATGGATCCGAATGTAGGTAGGCCCGTTCACGGGCACAGGAGAACTGATAAATCAAGTTCTGTGCATGCAAATGAACGTACAGATGGTTTAAGCCCGAAACTCTGCATGCACACGGGTGATAATGAGGCTCCGGGATCCTGCAAATCATCACTTTGAACAAGTGAAATTACACGTGTAAGAATTGATGTTGAAGGTGAGGAACAGACATGAAATGTTAAAATGTGTCTTGTTACATAAAACAGTGAAAGGATTGGAAGTAGGGCATGCTTGTTTTTGTTCTGTTTGGTACGATTCTGATTCCAGTCCCAATGGGAGGCCAGTTGGATTACCTTTGTTTTCAAGTGCGCCACGCCACTCCTCGCTGCTGCAACTGAGCCTCCAGTAACAACCCCGGCTCTGTTAGCTCTTCTTACATTCAAACTTGTTTTTGTCTGTCCTGTATTCTCTCGAGTCTCTGAAGCTGCATGATGAAATACAGAGGTAGCGGTGTCGAGACGGCGAGGCAATGGGAGGAGGATTAAAACCTTCGCTCTGTGACACTGCAGAAAGCAGATGCCTTTTGATGTGAAAGCAATTGGCTCATACAGCATCGTACAGCAGAAAGAATGAAGGAATAATCACACTTATAATGTCTGACACCCACATGCACACATGTTAAACTGCGTGCATGTGAAAAATTTCATTTCCGCTCCTCTGATCTTTCTCTTTGTCTTGCTGTTATATCCGTGTCCTCTCCCAGTCAGCTGATCACTTCCTGTAAGCACACTGCTGCTTTATTGTGTCAAACTCTCTATTTGGGAGGATTTAAGTAATAAAAAAAATCCCCACTTTCACAACATAACTCATGATTTCTGCTTTTTATTTTACCTTTTCCACTTCCCTCCCAATGTCACGGCTAAAGTGGCAGAGAATTCAAGGTCTCATTGAACAAATACAGTTAATAAAATGTATCCGGGAGGAGAGAGGCCGTTTAATAGCAGAGAGGATTTGAGCTTGGAGCGAGAGATTAGGCTGCTGTGTTTTACTGGGCAATTCTCTCAGAGTCGTTCCCCTTTCTCTTCCATTCCATCCTCCTGGGTTTATGGACAGGAAGGTGTCCATAAAGTTACATGGGTGAGCGGACGCAGGATTGAAGTGTGTGTCTACAGTGAGTGTGTGACTGTGATACTTGTGTGTCTGCGGTTCAAGCGCTGCAGGTTTGTCAAGGCTGACACTAATGGGCCTTTTTTATCCAGATTGCTGACTGTAGATATTTCTTGCCAATACTCAGTGTCCTTAAAACTTATATTTAAAAGTATATGTGACTTTTCTGCATAAAAAATATATGTTATATACAGTGTTTCCCACAGACCAGATAGCAGTTTGTGGTGCTCCACTGACACCGGTAAAGTCCTAAATTCTTTAAATATATCACTTTATTGACATTTCAAACATTTTTAGGTCGAGAAAGTAGCCACTTAGATCCCCAGTGCGTCGTTAATTTGTCTAAAGGCGTTTATTGTCTTAGTGCGTATAAGCCCTTTGGGCTTTTTGATCATTCCTGCATTTTCTTTTACTGTTTGTTGTACTGTTATTTCTTAACGATTGTATGTTTTTTAAGTGCAAACAACAATAAATAAAAAAATAAAAAATAAATACCAGCTGTTTACACTTTTGTTTGGACGAATTCGGCGCTACTCAAGCTAGCCATCGTGAGCAACGCACTTCCGGTTACATTCACAAAAATAAAACGCTCGTTGCCCTTTTATAACGATAGAATTTGTGCTTCTACTTTGAAAACAGGAAGCGAACCTACCCTCGATGTAGCTAGCTTGAAGCAGCCGTTTTGACTGCTCTCGTCGCGTTAACGGCATTTGCGACAACCATTCAACATGCCTTAACGTTCCCGGAGAGTCTTGACAGCTCTGAGACCGGCCCGGTTCATTGTAAAACATTTATTTATTGATGTTAATGTGGTGTTTTCTGTGCGTAGGCTAACGTTACAGTTTTTTTTTTCTGTCCTAGAGAGGGTAAAAAAACAACAATCATTTTGTGGCGGTCGGTCTCCATTATGTGGAGGTGCGCCACAGAATGGTCTATGTGTGGGAAACACTGTATATACTTTGATGAGCTGTGTACAATGTTCCCACGAGGTGGGGGGAAAATCGATACAGCATAGTATCGCGTTATTTTGCGTGACAGTTGTTAGAGTCATTTTGTATATTGTGGAGAAGCTGATAAATAATTCAGTGGACTTAAAAACAGCAGTTAAATGAGCTTTTAGACATCTTTTGAAACATTTTATAGAGATTGAGTTCTTTGCCAGATAGGAAAAAGTATTCCATAATATGGAGCCCCTAAATTTAACAGTAAATTGACCTCTCCATGTAAGAAATCTTGGAGGATGAAGATCTAAAGCTTTTTAGGTTTTATTTTATTTGCACAGTTAGAATTACATAAAAATGACAAAGATAACATATAAAGTAAAGTGCAGGGAGAGGCAGAAAACACTGATGGGCTTATTTAAAGCCTCCACCTAAAATTTCATAGTTATTAGAAAGTAATAATAGAAAAAACAAATGTATAACATCAACAACTTATAATGACAATAACAAAAACAATTAAAAACAAAAATGAACATGTTAAAAAAGTGTATTTGTGTGTGAATTAGAATTTTAAAACAGCAGTTAAATGAGCTTTTAGACATCTTTGGAAGCATTTTACAGATTTTTGCCAGATGGGAAAAGGTATTTATCCATAATTTGGTCCCTAAGTTGAACAATAAATTGACCTCTGCATGTAAGAAATCTTGGAGGATGAAGATCTAAAGATTGACACATTGGATAAGAACTATCAACCTTGCTGCCACGGCACGGTTGTTATATTATTCTATCTCGCTCTATAACTGTAATGAGAATGTGTTGTTGCTGCTCTTTGATATTGGTGTCACAACTTATTCCTTATCCTGCCGGCCCAGCTCTGCCACATTCAGCTCCACTGCATGCATGCTTTATCACTTGGCGACCACCATGCTGCACTACTCTGGAGCCAGTGCAGTGCCATTACCAGCACCGGCTGCCAGGGGCAACGGGCCGGCACCGCGGGGCTGGAATGCAGCCGTGTGTGTGTGTGTGTGTGTGTGTGTGTGTGTGTGTGTGGGTGGATGGCAAGCAATCTGTCGCTTGTTTACACTTTATATATCACTCTCCTGGTGCTGTAAATCTCCATTGGTGTCTGTCCATGACCATCTCCCTTCCTGGTTGGATTGCATCTGTTTTTTCTCTCTTTCCATCTATTCGTCCCGCCGTATGTGCATCATCCTATAAATCACCGTTTGACACACTGTATCTGCTTCGTATGATGTCTTTTTGTGAGCGAGTGCTGGATCGCTACCTCCTCTGACATCCATTAAAGTCCGCCAGAGTGAAATCTCTATTGATCTGCGTAATGGAGGGCGTGATGCTGCTATTGGTGTGGTAATGTCATGGGATGAGACAGACAAACGTAGCATCTCTCTCCTCCGCCCGCTGCCCGGAGACGCCACCTATATAATCAATCCATCACTTGAGGTGTCACTTTTTTTCACCATCGATCTGTCCAACCTGAAATCTGGCAAACGACCAGAAAAAAAAGAAGATCAAGGGGAGAGGAAAACGCTTTTGATCCAGGCCGCTAAATATCTGTTGCCTCTTTAACAGGCACTCTTCACAGGTCATTGAGGGGCCAGGGCTGTTATCATGAAAAGCTCGCTACCAAGCACCATCTCACCAAACGACAGCGACGGCTCCAACAGAAAAATCAATGCATTTCCACCCCCATCGGGGCAAGTACCTCTAAAAGCATTTTCTCTCCTGCTTTTCACCAGCGTTTATTAATCTTTCAGCAGCTGACTCTTGTCTCCTTCTCTATCTTAACATCTGAGATGAGGCTTAAGTGGTTAAGAGCTCCCGTCACTCTGCCACCAGAAAGAACATGAAGTAAAAACCATCGTTTGCTTTGTCGGGGAAGAGAATTGAGCTTTTGTTATGGATATGAAAAAATGTAGATTGTTACTAATTGAGTCTAATTTTAGTGCTTCACTTGTTGAGGAAGAGCAGCGGGGAATTGCCACTCCAGTGTTCAGTGAATTTTTTTTTTTTAAATGCAAACAAGCTGCTGTCTTAAAGAAAATATAAAGGCTGATGAATATTCCAAAAACACTTCTCGCTCCGTCTGATGGCTCGTCCAACTCCAACACTTCTTCTCCAGCCTCCTTCTGCTGCTCTCACTGATAGATAGAGGCGACTGCACTATAAAAAATGTTTGTAGAAATAACAGTAAAACTCTGTCAAATACATCAGAAATAGAGAGTAAAATTAAAAATTGTATTGTATTAGACACTTTTAATTACCGTAAATCAAAGAATAGCACAAAACTTTTACTTTTTTCTGTCATAAACTGGAAGAAACACACAGTTTTGCTGTAAAAATATAACATTTTCATGCAAAATGTATGGAGAAATACCATGATGTGTGAATGAATTACACAATAACCCTAAAAAATAACAGGATTATTCAGTCTAAATCACAGTTTTTGCTCATATTTACATTTAAATTTAGAATAGAAAACCCACTCACTGTAATTTTTACGGTGAAGTTCTGGCAACCACAGCTGCCGGTAATTTACCGTAAATTAAACAGATTATTTTTTACAGTGTGGGTTTGTCTCAGAATGAATGTGTTAATTTGTCAATTCTTTTCGGTTGTGAAGAAGAAGAAGAAGGAGGAGGAGGAGGAGGAGGGGAGTATCTGAAGGAGCGGCTGGCTCCGGGCCCAGCCAGCTGACTTTGGGCTGTTTGTCTAAGTTGTCTGATTCAGCCGTTGATGGAGGTATTATTTGCAGTTGGAGTACGGATGAGTTGCACAAGATTGTGTGGAATACGAGGGATTTTCTCTCTTCTAGGCTGGTGGGTAGGGCTACGAGCCAAAATAATCCCTTGACAAGTGCAATGTGGACGAAATCCTCCACGGGGGAAATCCCATGTTTACTTGGACACCACCTCCATTACTGCTCAGGCTTTTTTCAGGAATCTAGTGGGGCTTTTTTTATTTTTTTTTTTATTTTTTTTTATTATTTCCCTCCTGACCAGTACTGCCTGAGATATATATATATATATATATATATATATATATATATATATATATATATATATATATATATATATATGTGTGTGTGTGTGTGTATGTTTGCTGTATGAACACATACAAGAAAAAGCAAACAAACATGTACTTTCCAGAATATAATAAAGAGTAGAAAAGCTAAAGGCAGGCTCCGGGCCATGCAGGCTGCATATACTGTAACAGTGAGGTAACCTGGAAAGTTTCTCTGCTATTTTTTACATTTTACTCACTATGGCCTTGTATTTCACTGCAAAATATATAATATATAATAAATCCTGCAGCTCTATGGAATCAGCACAATCATGGCTAGAAGTGTGGACAACTCAAAAAACAAGTTGGATTTTCCTGATTAATTTTTTTTTTTTTAATAAATGAATGAATTAATGAAGTGTAATTTTCATATATAACACTTTTCCCACAGTGCCCGCAAGTTTCATGTATATTAGAAAGAAAAAAAATCGCTCCACATGCTATACAAATTGAACTATTTGCATTTTTACAGCCTCTCCTGTCCTCTCCTCTCAGCTCTGTGTAAACAGCCTCTCCTGTCCTCTCCTCTCTGCTCTGTGTAAACAGCCTCACCTGTCCTCTCCTCTCTGCTCTGTGTAAACAGCCTCACCTGTCCTCTCCTCTCAGCTCTGTGTAAACAGCCTCTCCTGTCCTCTCCTCTCTGCTCTGTGTAAACACATTTTCTGTGAATATTTGTTTCTGTGATATCTCAACAGAATCAATCATGGCTTCACAGAGTCTCTGAGGAGCAGAATTTAATGTTTTTAAAGTGATTTTTACAGAAATATCACAATTTTAAGCTTCGTTTTGGTTACTTTTTCTAACAGAAACTTTCGGAACCTGCGATCCAAAGTTCAAAATGCAACAATAATGCCTGTTTTCACAGTTTCTTTCTCTGATAAACAGTGTATTTTATTCGAAACCCAAAACAACACGTTTCCACCTTGGTGTGTCAGTGGTTCAGAGGGTTAATCAGTGTAATGCGTCCTATAGCAGGAGTCGTACACCTCCACCTGTATGATTGATTAAATGACACGGCATTTAGCACCACGGAGAAACAGCTCAATGTTGCACGATTTAATGATCATCTCTATTTGATATTATTACCAGGATAATGAGGGATTATACCTGTGGAGAGCCACGTCTGAAGACACTTCCAGTCAGTAAAAAAATCACAAATAACTCTTCTTCGACATACACTACCGGTCAAAAGTTTTAGAACACACCAACTTTTCCAGAATTTAATTGAAAATGATGCAGTTTAATGTCTCAGTGTACTCTGAAATTAATGCACATTTGCAACATTTAAAATTCTTTATTGAGCATGATAGTGTTTTGAAAGTAAAAAAAATATTCAAAATCACATTTTATGTTGGACTAAAGGACTAAAAAAAGACACAAAATGACCAAAAAAAGACACAAAATGACTTACAAAGACATGAAAAGAATTCAAAAATGGACAAAATAGCCCAAGACTCCATAGAGTTAAGTTGTTAACCCATTTCTTGTTCCCTGAAAAAGGCCTACTTGTATAATTCTGAAATGTACATTATTTTCCAGTTTTGGTTAAGCTTACCTTTTTTTATTTACCTCTGGCAGTTCACCACTTACCTTTGGACCCTTTCAAGCTGTTCATTTGACTTGAACTGCTTGATTTTCAATAAAAAACTGGAAAAATTGGGGTGTTCTAAAACTTTTGACCAGTAGTGTATAACCCATATATTATAATGAGATAAAAAAATAATCTGGTTTCTGTGCTTGTTTGCTTTAACCAGTGAGTGTGAAGCAGTGGGAATATTGTCTTCAGTCGCCCTGACGATGCTGCTTCTTGTTTTTTAAATAGCACGCTCTGCCGGGTCACCGTTGTGTTGTTTATATCACTGTGGCCGTGGCAGCGGTGACGTGCCGAGGATGGCGAGGGCGTCTGGGGAGCGGCGGCCGTGCTCTTGGTTTAAACGCTGCAGGGCCCCCGGGGGACGCCGCTCACGCTCAGAGTGTCTTTCAATGTCGGGCAGGACGAGCTGTTTTGTTATTGGGCGACTAAAAATAAAAAAACTCTGACCTTGACTGACCACTGATGACAGAATGAAGAAGAGAGGTGATGAGAGAGATAGTGAGTGTGTGTGTGTGTGTGTGTGTGTGTGTGTGTGTGTGTGTGTGTGTGTGACGGAGAGATAGAGGAAGAGACAGAAGGTGAAGAGAGATAGAGTAAGCATTAGATGTGGTTATTGTTAGAAACATGATCATTATCAGTTTTCATGCAGTTTGTTCACACGTGCCACGCCTTTGTTTTTGTTTTTTATTAAAGTCAGATAGAGTCTAATCTTATGCAGAGATAATGCAATCTGCTCTCCCTTCTGGGCTTCCGTCCATGCTAAGCAGCATTTTCCTCTCTTGGAAATACTTTTCAAAGACGATGTACAGTATGTCTTCACAACTGCAATGGGTTATTATGTTGCACATAAGTTAAGAAGCCAACCTTCTGTTGCCTTCAACTCATTGAGTGACTGTTCATTGTGTACACTGTAAAAAAAAAATGTTTTTACGGTAAAAAAACAGCAGCTGTGGTTGCCAGAACTTTACCGTAATAAATTTGGTGCAACTTTTTCTAATATTACGGTAAAATGATGCTGTTGATTTCACATTTAAGATTGCCATTTTATTCCATATTTTACCGTAAAAAATACAACGTTTTTCCATCAAAAGAAACGCTGTTTGTCATATGGCAGATATGATTGACAAGAAAATATTTTATAAATGCTGCATAGATTAAAGATTTTACCATTAAATATTACAGTATATTTCTGTTAGAGATATGGTGTTTAGTACATTTAACAGTGTGAAAATGTATTTTTACAAAAAATAAATGTTAAAAATTACAGTGATGGCTTGTAAATATGTTAGCATATTTTTTATATTCACTGTGCCAGTGTATTTTACAGTGAAGTAATGTATTTTTCCCCACCAAAAAAGAAAAAAATAGTGTTTTGGCTGATATATACATTTAGGGTGTTTCATTGTTACTGAAACTGAATTAACCCATTTATTATTTTACAGTCTTTTACTGTCATGGTTTAACAGTTTTTCACTGTAAAATCGACAGACATTTTTAACAGTGTATGTCCTATCCAGTGGTGGAAAGTAACTAGTACATTTACTCAAGTACTGTACTTAAGTACAATTTTGAGGTACTTGTCCTTGAGTATATCAATTTTAAGTAACTTTACACTTCTACTTCACTACATTTAGAGGCAAATATTGTTCTTTTTACATTTTAAGTATTCGAGTACCAATTTACAATTTAAACAAGTAGAAATATAAAAAGTATTAACAATTTAAACAGAAATAAAATAAAAATTCAGGAACATTATATACAATGTAGACAGAGTCTGCAGTTGGACCAGTAGCATAGAGTATAATATAATATAATGTGTAAAATATAAAGTTAGTGAATATGGGCTTTGGTTAGTGTTTACTAAAGCACGACTGATGTGAGATTTTTGAGATTAATAGATGGACAGAAAAAAAAAAGTATAACCATGTGAAATATTCTTTAATTAAGTTATTTATTTGAACAGCCTTCTGGGTATCTCTGGATTGTCATCTGGGTGCAAAATTGGAGCAAAATCCAAATAAAAAAAGGTCTATTTTCATTCCAAAATGTATTTTATCAGCTGTGTCACCAAGTAACCAAAACGAAAATTGTGATATTTCTGTAAAAATCACTTTAAAAACATTAAATTCTGCTCCTCAGAGACTCTGTGAAGCCATGATTGATTCTGCTGAGATGTCACAGAAACAAATGTGAAAATGTGAAAGAAAATGTGTTTACACAGAGCAGAGAGGAGAGGGCAGGAGAGGCTGTTTACACAGAGCAGAGAGGAGAGGACAGGAGAGGCTGTAAAAATGCAAATAGTTCTTAATTTGTATAGCATGTGAAATATTCTTTAATTAAGTTATTTATTTGAACAGCCTTCTGGGTATCTCTGGATTGTCATCTTGGTGCAAAATTGGAGCAAAATCCAAATAAAAAAAGGTCTAATTTTCATTCCAAAATGTATTTTATCAGCTGTCCTATTGGTAATCAGTAAATTTCTCCTCTAAAACTGGTACCAAACATCCTGCATGAGTCTGACTACACAAAGAGATGAAAGGAAGGGAAGCAGCTGATCAACCAGGGGCCACAGAGTGAAGATCACACTCAAACACACAGTCAAACAGTGATACTGCAGCTCTACAAATACACTGTGGGGCTGTACAGTCTGTACTTGTCTTCCCAGCACGGCGCAGGACAGGGAGTGTACGAGGGAAGGTACAAATGCTATTTAAAGTTTGACTGACAGTGCCAGAGGATATACACAAAAGACAGCCAGGGAATAGCAGTGAAATATGGAGTAGCGTTAAAGGAGTGTAGGTATGGCATAAAGGGAGATTGGCTGAGTCTGTGCAACACATCAGCAGTGAATGTACTCTTCACAGTCTCTTTCATGTTACAAACTGTAGCCTATTATATATAGTAGCTCTTTCCCCGGCTCTGGCGCCCATTTGTGGCTAATGCAGCCTTCAAAGTCAAATGGAACTGGGTTACTGTGTGTCGGAGGGACTGTAATGATGTCATCTGTCTCCTGTCATCAGTGACAGGAAAAGAAATTTACCACGGTGCTGTTTACGAAGGCTGTACAGATGTTGGTTAAAGTTTTATGGCTCTTGATTAACATCAGAAAGATTAATTGTCTTTTTCTTTCCAGTAGAGTTTGTGTGCAGACGCCGTGTTGATGTGTGTCTCATTGTGTTTGTCATAAATTGAACCAACAGGGCTCTTGTCATTTTTAATAATGTATGCCAGTGGCTGTGCAACATAAACTTGTGGAAACAATACAGAGATGCATGTTTGGGTCTCGGCGACAACCTGACACAGTTCTAACACAATTACCGTCCTCGCCGTCCCTCTCCACACGCAGCCAATCACGTCATTTCCACTCCAGCAGCGTGTCATTACAGCACATTGTCAGCCACTTTGGCGTTTTCTGCCCTCTTTCTGACATCTCCGGAGAATTAGAAACAATCTTTCATTAAAGATGAAACACCTGTCAGAGCAGGGAAACATCTACATCGAGCTGAGTCAAAAGGGAATTTATGCTCCAAAGCGAGCACATTTAAAATGATAGGAGGCTAAATGGAGGATGTCTCTCTCTGGATTGTCCGACCGTGGCATGAGACTAATGTTGGATTAAAGTTCAGCTCAGAAACATCTCACCAGGAAATGACAGAGAAACCTGAAACCACTCTATTAATTTGTGCACCTCTACCATAGGAGAAAATTTAATGTTTTGGTGTGCTGAATTGCCATGTTGTCCCACCATAGCAGATTTTTCTTCATTTCTTTGGCTCCCCAAACTAACAGCAAAGGAGATCTGTGCTTGATTAGTGTGGTCTAAAAGCCACAAAGCAGAGACGATTATCAAATGCCACCAGGACTTTAACCCCAATGTATGTTTTCTTTAATAGACTGCTGAAAATACACCATTTATCATAGAAGGAAATTGTAAAAACAGGCATTATTGTTGAAATTTGTACCTCCCGACTAGAGATAGACCGATATATCGGGCTGATATTTGTGTTTTTTACTTGTATTGGCATCGGCGATATGTTTGGTGTGTTTTCTTTTTTGTTTAAATTGAGACTTGTGTAACATTTGTTATCATTGTGTCATTTTTATCATGTAAATGGAGGAGAAAAGGCAATATCGGCTTCAATAATCGGCCCCAAAAAATCGACATATCGGAGATCGGTTATGACGGCATTAAAAAACCTGTATCGGTCGACCACTATTCCGGACAGTCCATTGGTTCCTAAAGTTTAACCATAACAAAGCTTAAAATTGTGATATTTCTGTCAAAAATGAATCGTTTAGAATATTGTTAATCGTTCAAAATCCTGTTAAAAACATTAAATTCTGCTCCTCAGAGACACTGTGAAGCCACGATGAACTGTCACGTGACAAATATTCACTGAAAATCAGACAGAACTGCTGGCCGTTTACACAGAGCAGAGAGGAGAGGACAGGAAAAGAGCACATTTAAAATGATAGGAGGCTAAATGGAGGATGTCTCTCTCTGGATTGTCCGACCGTGGCATGAGACTAATGTTGGATTAAAGTTCAGCTCAAAAACATCTCACCAGGAAGTGACAGAGAAACCTGAAACCACTCTATTAATTTGTGCACCTCTACCAAAGGAGAAAATGTAATTTTTGGTGTGCTGAACTGCCCCATTGTCCTTGCACCATAGCAGATTTTTCTGCTAAGGGACTGGACTCATCAAATACAGTTAAACAAGGGTCCTGTCCTTGCTCTCAGTCATCTCTCGGGAGGGACAAAACAGCAGAAATGTGCTGAAGCAAATGGGCGAGCCTCTGCTGTGCAAATGACCACTGGGCTAATTGGCCGACTGTGAGCGTTAATGTGAAACCGTGCGCTTCTCCTCCTTCCTCTCAATCCAAGCGACAAAGACATCAGCCCCCCTTTTGTAATGGAATTAATTGAAAAATAGAAAATGGCCCGGTTTGAGAATTAAGGAAATGTGATATGTGGTCTACAGTAATTAGGGCCTACAGAGTGAAGACTGAGCGCTTAGTGCCAGACTATTCCCACGTGGACCAGCCGTAATTATGATGGGATTTCTGCATCCTCTTCCTCAACATGATGAAAAGGTTTCATTGTTTTTTAAAAAAAGGAGCGATCAGCATCGGTTGATGAAAGGAAGCTCTCTGAGCCGCCACACACACAAAAAGCTTCATTTCATGTTGGGGCTGCAGCTTCACTCTTCCCTCTTCTTGTCTTCTTCTCTTCCTGCTCTCTCCTGCTGCCTTTCGTTCCTGCAGGCGTACAGTAGAGCCTCATCACAAGCCATATAGAAAATCCACGGGAAAGTGTATAAAGATTTTTTTTGTCAGTGCATTGTGATCTCCTGGGACGCGCTCCACAATGGGTGTCAGCGCTGCTTAGAACGAGACAGCTGCACGTCGTGTTGTTTTGCTGAGCTTTTAGGAAATGTTTGTGTGTGTGTGTGTGTGTGTGTGTGAGAGAGCTGCTCGCCGTTATTGTGCACCACTTTTGGCCGACAGCCTGCTGTTTCTTATGGGATGTGGCATTTTCCCACTGTGGTGTCTGTTTCAGAAAGAGCAGCGTAATCCGGCCTATTTGCCGTTCCGTTGCATAAAAGAGTAAAGTCAGGGAGAACTTTGCCAAAGCCTGACAATACTTGCTGGATCCAAAGCCCCTGGTTGACAAACTACATTACCCATAAGCCTTTTGCATGAGTACAGCGGAAGAAAACAGACAGAAAAGCCAAAAAAAACTCACTATTTGTTGACTGAACTTCGGCATTTGAGATGCCATTCTGTGCCACCAGGCATCTAATTAGTGACCAGCAGGCGTGTGATTTCCCCTGGCTTTTAATAAGCAGCTGCTGATGGTTTTTACATTATAGTTATTAAGTTGAATTCATACTCATGAAGGCATACATGGGAGTGGTCTGCCCTTCCTTTTGGGTGATGACAGTTCAGATTCACCGGCTTTAAAAGCTACAGCGCAGAGATGATTATTTAACCCCAATGTCTTCTTTAAAATTCTGCTGAAAATACGTCATTTATCGTAGAAATATACTGTAAAAACAGGCATTATTGTTGAAATTTGAACCTCAAGACAGTGCATTGGTTCTGAAAGTTTCTGTTACAAAAAGTAACCAAAACAAAGCTTAAAATTGTGATATTTCTGTCACTTTATTCTACATAAAGATAAAACGTTGATAAAAATAAACCGTTTGGAATAACTAGGTCCTGTTAAAACATTAAATTCTGCTCCTTAGAGACACTGTGAAGCCATGATTGATTCTGCTCAGACGAACGGTCACGTGACAAATATTCACTGAAAATCCGTTTACACAGAGCTGAGAGGAGAGGACAGGAGAGGCTGTTTACACAGAGCAGAGAGGAGAGGACAGGAGAGGCTGTTTACACAGAGCAGAGAGCAGAGGACATGTTAAAAAAAAATGTTAAAATGCCAATAGTTCAATTTGTATAGCATGTGGTGACCCTTTTTTTATGATTGATGTCATTATAACTTAGTTATTCTGTACAAAAGATGAGTTGTGAGTTGTTTTTTTTTACAATATGCTGCATTTCAGTGTTGTGCATGTGAGTGTTGTTAAGTCGCGTGACAGAAAAAACAATGCTCATGCTCAAGTTTTCAGATAAAATGTAAGCATAATGATAAACAATTGCTAAAAGTCATACATTTTCAAACCTCATCAGGGTTATTGTTCTTTTTAGGGACACTTCTAGCCATGATTGTGCTGATTCCACAGAGATGAAGGACTTGTACATTGCTGTGAAATTAGGGCTGGGCGATATGGCCCTAAAAGAATATTACGATATTGCAGGCTATTTTTGCGATAACGATATTCTTGACGATATTAGAAAATACTTAAAAAGATAGAAAATATGATGTAGTTTGAAGTGCAAATCTCAACAGTTGCCAATAACAAAAAAATTTACTCTTGACTCTTGAGTATGAGCAAATAATAAAAATAACCATTTAATGACATTTTGTAAAGGAGAATAAAGGTTCTTGTATGTTTTATTTAAGGCATCTTATTTTGACAGTCTTCTTGTAAATTCTGTTGTGGATTCTCTTAACACACTGTGCTCTTATTTTGAAAGCTGCATGTGTTTAGCGACAGAGAGTAAGTAGCTTTTTGTGATTTTAAACAACTTTAACCACTACATCAAGAAGTAGGAACGTTGCCGATATCATGATATGCATTTTTTTAACCATAAAAAAAATATACCGATATTATCGTGAAAGATACGATATGGCACACCCCTAAGTGAAATACAAGGCCACAGTTAGTAAAATGTAAAAAGAGCAAAACATGCTCAGAATGACGTTTAAAAAGCCAGAGAAGAGGAGAGGGAGAGTGAGCTCTCTGGCTTTCCATAGCAGTCGGCACTGGTAAACACTGGTATGACATGCATTCAAGTATTTTAATGTATTTACATTAATTTTTCATTAAATTACAGTTGTTTTAAGATAAGTAATGCTACCTAGGACAGTTGCACCGGTGGACAAATGTCATGTTCAAAACAGAATATTTGCATAGTTGAAGAACGATACTCATTGTTTGCAGATGGAGTAGATGTAGAAGAATGAACTGCATATTAAAACATTAATTTTAATGAAATATTATCAAATTTTTGTAATATTTGTCACTGGGAACACAAAAATTGAGCGTCACGTCAACCACCCGTGTGTGAATGGGTGAAGTTCAGTCCATTTTTTAGACACCAGGCGATGATCAGAATGAGGTTTAACCCTATAAAGCCTGAACCATGAAATAATTGCCAGAAAATTCAATTTTTTTTAAAACCGAGTGCTTATTAACTTGCTGACGAATTTTTAAAAATAAATAAATTGCATATATGAATTCTAATTTGTATCATATTTGATACATCAGGTCTTTTTGTGCAATTTGTTGCTCACAGTTTGTTTTTCTTGAACTAACAAAAACATCAAACAACAACATTTTTAACTTTTCCTTTTTCCTCAAACATGCAAAATACATATTTTTTCCATATAACACAACATCATACATCTGCTGATATGAAGTTTTTTAATGCAGCAATGACTGATCCACTCGTGGAACCTGCATATCATTTTTGCTACATCTGGTATTTTTGTGCAATTTGTTGCTCAGTTTGTTTATCTTCAACACATGTATACATCAGGTTTTTGATGATGTAGAAGTCTCAAAAATTACTGTATCTAATATGATACACTTGGCTTTATAGGGTTAAAAAGAAAAGCAGAGGAAGAGTGAGCTCTCTGGCTTTCCATAGCAGTGGCCCAGGCTAAAACTCAGCATCTGGACCGGAGCAATGTTTACAGAGTATATTGTAGTGACAAGCATCATTACACCAGATCCATAATGGAGTCTGCCACCTCAAATGACAACTCTTTAATATGTAGCCATTACAGCTGCTGGCTCCACTGACTTGGAGCGTTCTCTCCTCTATGGATGCATTTCAGAAAGTGTTCCTAACGGCATTTTTCTGCGGCCTTTGCAGCAGCCGAGCGCATCGCACACTGTAAAAACAAACCTGTTGTTTTTACGGTAAAAAAAACGGCAGCTGTGGTTGCCAGAACTTTACCGTAATAAATACGGTGCAACTTTTTGTAATATTACAGTAAAATTGTATTAGCACTGTTGATTTCCTGTTTAAGATGCCATTTTAGTCCATACTTTAGCGTAAAAATAAAAACATTTTCCATCAAAAGAACCTCTGCTCTGCCATATAATTGACAAGAAACACTTTATAAATGCCAGATTTACCATTAAATATTACAGTATATTTCTGTTGGAGATATGGTGTTTAGTACATTTAACAGTGAAAAAAAAGTATTTTTTACAAAAAATAAATGCTAAAATGACGGCTTGTATATATATTACAGTATATTTTTGCACGACAAACATGGTGCCAGGGTATTTTACAGTGGAGTAATGTATTTTAAAAAAAAAATGTAATGCTAAATACTGTTTTGGCTGATATATACATTTACGATGTTTCATTGTTACTGAAACTGAATTAACACATTTATCATTTTACGGTCTTTTACTGTCATGGTTTAGCAGTTTTTCACCGTAAAATCTACAGACATTTTTTACAGTGCACCGTTGGCCGGACGTGTCGGCAGAAAGAAAGTGAACAGAGTTAGATGTGGTTGCGACAAAGCACTCATGAAAGGCAGAGGGCAAACTCCCTGTGAAGATACAGAGTTGCAGAAGATGTTTAGCATTTCAAACAATAAGCAGCGAGCGCTGGAGTGTCGGTTCGGGCATGTGTGTGTGAACAAGGCAGATGCTTTTTGTAATGGAAAACAGGGTATAAATAATATAAATATGATGCTGGAGATGGTTAACAGAAGACAACTAAAAGGGTTCACAGGGTCCGTTCATTCTCCCCAGATATGATGAGAGATTTACAGTATGTCTGCAGAGTTGTAGAAATAATGCATTGTTTTTCTTTAATTTATTTGTCTGGAACCACATTCTGGTTTTATAACAGGTCTGGTTTTTGAGTCAAAGGCTGGAGAATCAAGCTTTTATATTCCCCGATGAAGCTCGATGCTGCTCCACCCTGCAGGTCCTGGCTAAACATCACATGCAATTATTTTTCTAGAAAAATAAAATAGAGAATGTGTCATTTCATATTATGTACAGAATGCCATTAGTCATATTTAAGTGTTAAGTAATTAAAAGACCAAAATAAATAAATAAATAGACCTATGGAATAAATAAATAAGGCTTTGAAATAAATCCAGAAGCAATAAATACATGAATAAATATAAATACACAATGCGTTAGTATAGTTTATAAAAATGTAATATTTTTTTAAGGAAAAATGTATCCTTTGCAAACTATATTCAGTTAAATACATTTCATAGACAATATATCTAGTGATATCTAATGTTCCAACTGGAAAACTTTTTTTTTTTGTTAATATATACACGTTCAGTTTGCTGCATTTTATTTCTATTCATGTTTTACCCACTCTTTTTTGGAATTAAGGCTGTAAAAGTGGAAACCCTAACCCTAACCCTAAAACTGCCCCGAAATCCATCCCAAAAATATTTTTTAAAACATAAAAACACATTGATTTATTAAATTATATTGACTTATATATATATAGACATCTAATTATATATTTATTGCCTTATTTATTTATTTATTTCAGAATTTATTTCCTATCTATTGCCTTATTTATGTATTCATTTATTGCCTCATTTATGTATTTATTTATTTCATATTCATTGCCTTGTTTATGTATTTATTTATTTCAGAATTTATTTCCTATTTATTGCCTTTTTTATGTATTTATTTATTTATTGCCTCATTTATGTATTTATTTATTACATATGCATTGCCTTATTTATGTATTTATTTCAGAATTCATTTCATATTTATTTCATATTGGCACATATTTGGTTTACTGTATATGTGGCATTCTTCCCTCTGACATAAAAAATAACTTATTTGTAAGCTGGTTTTTCTTCATGTTCTACATGCATCAAAAGGGCTTTTAAACAGCGTGTCCTTGTATTCCTGTGTGACAGCTCTACTGTGTTTACAGCTCTGCTCCATCATCTGGATTACACCTTTCCTTCTATAGGGCTGGTTGTTGACAAGTGGCACTGTGATTAATAAAACACTCCACATATAGTCGTAGTGTCGCCTGCTGCTCTGTGAGTAAGCCTCGCTGTCACAAAGCGCTGATGGCTGTGATGCTTTTCATTTAGAATTAACTGACTTAATGTTCTGATTAAGTGCCACTTTCTATTGGCTTGTTACAGTCTTTGCTATAGGTTGTAGTCTATGACAGCGGTTCCCAAACGTTTTTAGCCGTGCACCCCTTCTATGTCCCAACCGGGTTGATGCACCCCCAATCCCCCACACCTTCAAAAAAAAACAAATGCAATAAGAGTTTTTATCTCCATATTAAAGGCAGCATGTTTAATCATGCTCAAATGAGAACACACATATAGTAAAATAATCACCATTACAACAATGAGTCTCGCATTTGAATTAATCTGAACACAGTTTCAATATCATGCAACAAAGTTATGTGCAAGCTTTCACTTTTAAGAGCAAAGAGGATGATGTCAGGCTCAGGATCAGAGGCAGAAAGCACATAAGTTGAGAAAATGTTATAATATTTTGAGCCGCGTTGAACAAAAATTGCAGCAAGTTTAAATGAGCGTGGAGCTAAACAACCCGTCATCATAACACAGGCTGGAAACATGGAAGAAGATAACTTCTTCTACGCTTCATTTTAAGATGAAGTGCATTTAGAATAGCCTGCATTTATTTATTAATTAATATTACAGTTTTTGATTTTACATTTTACAAAGGAAATGTTCATTTACTAGTCTTTATTGTGTGGGGGAAAAAAAATGATCAGACCCCCATTACATTTTTCATCTTGCGCACCCCCTAGCAGCAGCTCGCGCACCCCCAGGGGTCCACGCACCACACTTTGGGAATCCCTGGTCTATGATATAACATGACACCTGAGATTGGAAATCTAAATCCATCCTTGCAGTGAGATCCATTCATCCCACTCACTCAGAAGAGTCCAGTGTCCACGTTGAACACTCTTGGAGGCCTTATCTGTTCTAATTAAGCCTTTTAAAATATACTTACTCCATGTAGAGCAGGTGTCAGCCTCCGCAGTCGCTTCCTACAGCTGCTGAACTTCTCTTTACCTTCCAGCAGCCGTTACCTGTGGCCGCAGGAGATCAATCTAAGGGATCTGAGGCCTGACTGCTGCGATAAAACCCTCCTCGGTGTCGGAGCGATGACTTTGACCCTCCGTTCATAGCGGGTGTCTGCCGAGTGTTCTGTCTCACTTCTCGTCTTTTCATCACGACTGAAAAGAGAGGAGGATAGGGCGGTATTTATCTCCTCGGGGGACAGATGAGGGCTTTTGTGCCGGGGTCGGGGACACTCAGCGGGGACAAGAGACACGCCCGCCCGATGTCTTATCAGATCTTACACGTCCTCCGCATTACCGCTCTGGAAGCAACCAGCGGCGTGTTTTAATACTCCCCTGCCTGACCGGTAATTGTTTGATTACTGATGGCTGGTGGGTCATTAGAGAGGAGCAGAAGATGGACGAGGCCGTTAAGCGAGAGAAAGTAGCAAAATGTGCCCAATTGCTCTTTTATGTAGACGTCACTACAGTCTGCTACAGAACAACAGTGAAGGGTATTGTGAATGTGACTCAGATCGATGTCACGTCGTAAAAGCACTTCAAAGGACGGCATTAGCTTTATTGGAGGAGAAATATGTTTTTATTATTATTTTACGGCCTTTTTCGCTTTGTAGGATCGTCAACAAGGCTTCGCAGAGAGGCAATGACACCAGCTCCGACCTATATCACTTGTACATTCAGCCGTTTGATGCATATGGCTCCCAGGGGAGCAACTTCCTGCTCTATAATGCTGCTGCGAGAGGCCGACTTATCTGTCTTTAAATATGTGTTTAAAGCCCACACATGAACGTTTAGTGTTAATGCACTATTAGTCTTAGACAGAAGGATAAAGGAGAACATTTGGGTGTAAAAATCCCCAAATGATGTTTTTTTTTCAGCTGAAATATGGTTTTTATTCTTATTTAAATAATTTGGATCCCCCAGGATATATTGCCCATGCATGGTATAGAAGAATATCGGCAACATATTACAACATATTTAACACATTAAGCATTCTAAAAATATTCTGTGTGTCCATAATAGTGGAAATGCTCCAAGCTTAGTCCAGTTTTCATTGACAGTAAAGGGTGAAGAAAGCAGCTCTCTCCATGTTGTCCAGTGTCAATGCCAATGTCTGCAATAAACTTTTACACATGATAAGTTTGTACAATGCAGCACATTCTGCATCGACCTCCTTCTCAATTCCATCACCTGTTTCCAATATAATCTGCACCGTTACATGGCTTTTATCAGCTGCTTCTTGTATCAAACCCCCATATGGTTGGTAGCACTTTAGTTTTGGTGCCAACACTGCTTCGTTAAGTTTAGGAAATAATTACCACACCATGGTTAGGTTTATTCATTCATTCATTCATTATCCTAACCGATTGATTTAAGTTGGTAAAACTTGGAAATATAAATTATTGACATTTAGGGCAATAATGTAAGTTAGCACAACAAAGGAAGCCAGTTGTCTGCTCAAAAACAAGTTGGTGAGTTGTTGTTACTTATATCTTTAAGTTGGGGTTCACAACAAGGGACAATAGTTCTGATAACTCTTATTTCTTTGTTGTGAAATGCAGGAAAGCTGTTAAATTCATTCGCGAAAGCTAGCGGTTAACTGATGCTAGCGGCTAACTGATGCTAGCGGCGCTGCTTGTTACAGCTACAAGAGTAGCCATTAGCGTATCAATGCTAACTCAAAATTGTGGTCGCAACATTAGCTGACATTTATTTCATAGCGGCGTTACAATCGTGCCAATTCAGCACATTGCAGAAGTTAGCAGAAGTAAGGATTAAAAGTTATTACAATGTAAAATTATACGTTAGTACAACTTACAGTTGAGTTGACAAAAATCTGAATTCAGACTTGAGCAAACTCAAAAAGAAAACTTAAAATATTTAGTTTAATTGTCCAACTTAAAATTTTATCGAAGTTTGTTGCCTTGAAATTTTGAGTTCACCCAACTTTTCTTTTTTTTGCAGTGTGGGGAGGTGGTCTGCATGCTTTCAGACGTCATATCTCCCTAATAAAAAACCTTCTAAGGTAAAAGATTATAGCTCGCCTGCAACAGCTTGTCTTTCCTCTATCATTTCCAGTAGTTACAGCACCGTGGTCTGCAGCAGTAGAGAGAGTTGAATGGAGTCTGTGTCTGTCCTCTCCTGCTCACCTGCAGCACTGCTGACAAGTTTGTCAGGTGCTGGCATCATCTGCTCTGTTGTTCCACCCGGGAGGTCGACGATGTGCCATTACTGCAACAATGCTTCTCTCGGGTCCATTACACGCACCAAACTACGGACACACACGTACGAAAACACACACCTCCGTGCACACGCACACCACTGAGATGCTTTAAAAGTCCCCGGAGGATTGGCCGTGATTACTGTGGTTACTGTGATTGCTATCATCGTCTCCCATCATGGCCATTATCAGCGGAGCATTTCCCTGTGCGCTCCTTTCAGCTCAGCGCTCTGTTTACCCTAATGTGAGCTGGGGGGAACATCGCAGAGAGGCGTCTTCCATAAACACCTTGTTATCTCTCACTCCTTCTCTAATTTTCTCTCCATTCTATCACTCTCGCTCATTTCCCCGTCCCCTCGATGGGCTCTCCGGCTGAAATGGGAAAGAGGCACAGGTTGTATATTGCCTGTTTGTTTTGCAGGCTGTTTGTTAGCCGCCATCCAAAGTTGTGCTGATGCGTGCTTTTTCTGGAGCCGTACAGTTGTTCAGTAGTTTTTTCTTGCCACCCACCACCTCCTTAACAAAAGATGCCTGCAACCTATTTACACTTAAAGAGGTGCCAGAAAAGTGGGATGTAAATAATTTTTGCCAGTGATGCCCACACATTTCTGCTCTCGGGCTCTGATTTTTTATTATCCGTTTCTTTCTTTGCTCTCCCTCTCATCTGTGTGAGGCAGCCTTAGCCAAAGCGCTCAGTCAATTCTGCACAAATGGGATTCTCACAGACCAAATAGAGAAGATGGAAATGCCTCGGCACGTATTTGAAGGGTGTTAAACGTGTCGCCCAGTTAATGCTTCCTCAAACTGAAGAAACAGAGAGATTCCAACTCATATTAAAACTTGATTTCCTGGAGTACAGGCTCCGGCTGCTCCGCCAGGTACAGGCAATAACCTCCCCTGTGCTCCATTGCTGGTTAAATACACGCAACTGTGGCCTGGATCAAAAGTAAGCTACGCTTTCTCGCTCGCATATCGCTGATTTTATGAGCACCAAAGCCTGAGTGATGCTTCCTGACAGCTCAGAGGAAGAACCAATCGTGTGTCTGTGTTCTCGTCTCTAGCAGCCTGCAGGAGATCACGCGTTTGGTCGCGTGAGTGGGTGTGTGTGTGGATCTGTCCATCTGTCTGTCACTCATTGTGTCTGCAGCTAATCTCTCATAATACTAAACCAATCAGCCTATTTTTTATTGCAGTTATGATCCACAATTTTTGCTTTATTTACTGCTTTGTCGTCACTGACTCATTACTCAGCAGCAGTAGGAGTCGCTGGTCATCAACAGCTGCTTCAGTGGTGAATCTTATTTCTAGGTAACCTTAATGTTGTTTCTGATTGGGGCTGCGTAGGCTATGACGCAATGACTTAAGTGTTGGTGGATTATTTTTCCATCACTGGTTAAAAACCGAGGTAAGATACATGGTTTTTAACATTATCCATTGAATCAAACATTACAGCAGTGGTCACTAGAAAAGCAATACACTACACTGTAAAAATTGTTTGTAGAAATTACAGTAAAACTGTCAAAATGCATCAGAAATAGGGCAAATGGTAAATGGACCTGCATTTATATAGCGCTTTTCTAGTCGCTCAAAGCTCTTTACACTACAGACTGCGCTCATTCACCCTTTCATACTGGTGGCAGAGGCTACCCTAAACAGTGCCACCTGCCACCATTGGGAATTCACCAATGAACGCAGCATTGGGAGCAATTTGGGGTTCAGTATCTTGCTCAAGGATACTTCGACATGTAGGCTGTGACGGTCAGGGATCGAACCACCAACCAAGTTAATGATCATGTATATAATATTCCATGGATATTTTTTCCTATTGGTTTGTTCCAAGTTACGTGACTTTCAAGGTTCCGGCGGTCAGAACAAAAAAACATGGCGGACAGTTCTCTCATTTTTAGTGAAAAAAAAATCAATATTTTGACTTAGTTTCTGCATAAAAATGGATTTTGATCACATTTCTAGCGAGAAATATATGTTTTATTTTCTAAATATTCACTCAGTGAATGTACATAATCACTTTGTATGTTGGAATAGCCACGGGATATGACTGTCATTAACTTGCATTGTAGCGAAATCCGTGTCAGTTTCACGGAAATTTGAGCAAATCCGTGGCTATTCCACGGATTCCTGTGAGACCATGTTGGTATATAGGCAGCAGCACAGCAGCAATGATGTCTCTGGTGACATCACACACGTGTGAGACGCAGCACTTCAGCAAGACACCTGTCTCACACAAACGGTGTGGCCCAAGAGAGCCGGGAGGAAAAATAGTGACATATAACTCTCGGGACGGATATCTGCACTCACACTGTTCTACTTTCTGGATAAATCCTGTCTGTGTTGACAAAGTTGGGTGAAGTTTGGGATGTGAGTGGGTGGACTAGTTTCACCTGGTCAGGATGACGTATTTGTGTGTGTGTGTGTGTGTGTGTGTGTGTGTGTGACATTTCATTAGACTGTGATCTCTCATGTTATCCCCCTGTCGGTCCTGGAGACACGCACGTCAGGACGAGCCGGATGTGTGTCAGAATGTGTGAATGCTTCGTCGCCAGAGGTGTGAATCTGCATCGCCACAGATAATGCCTGGCTGGTGTCGCTGCCTCGTGCTATCTGTGTACACACACACACACACACACACACACATTCTTTCTTGTACTTCTATCTTTGTGAGGACCCTCATTGGAACAGTGGATTCCCTATCAAGGTTATAATAGTTTTGAATTTTTCATTAGTTTTAGTTTTAATTGGGTTGTGAATTTTTGTTTTCAAATTCAGTTAGTTTCTAATGAGTTTTTAGAGTGAGTTTGCTAGTTTTAGTTAAGTTTTTATCAGTTTTAGTTTTTAGTAATGGGGTATTTGTTGGGTGGGAGATTAAAATAAGTCACAGTAAATTTTGCCTTTATTTCCTTTGTCTTATCCATCTTCATTATGTATGAAAAAAGTTGACAAAGACGAAAACGAAGGACATTTTCACTATAATTTTAGTTAGTTTTGTAACCACACAATACAGTTTCAGTTAATGATCATTATCATGTAACCTTTAACCCTTAAAACAAAGTCTTAAATCTCAAAAAAGCCTTTAAAGAAGTGAGGACCGGCCGAAATGTCCTCACTTTGCAAAAATGTCCTCACTCTGTTGGTTAAAAACATGTTGTGGTCCTCACTATGTAGGAAGTACAAGAACACACACACACACACACACACACACACACACACACATTCTTGTACTTCTATCTTTGTGAGGACCCTCATTGTAACCGTGAATTCCCTTGAAAAGTTATAATAGTTTTGGATTTTTCATTAGTTTTAGTTTTATTTTCATTGTGATTTTTTGTTTTCAAATTCAATTAGTTTTAATTAGTTTTTAGAGTCAGTTTGCCAGTTTTAGTTTAGTATTCATGTTTTATTTATGTTAGTTTTAGTTTTTTGTAATGGGGTATTTGTTGGGTGGGAGATTAAAAGAGGTCACAGTAAATTTTGCCTTTATTTCCTTTGTCTTATCCATCTTCATTATGTATGAAAAAAGTTGACAATGACGAAAACGAAGGACATTTTCACTATAATTTTAGTTAGTTTTGTAAGCACACAATATAGTTTCAGTTAATTTTTTAAACTCTCATTTTTGAGAGGACCGGCCAAAATGTCCTCACTTTGCAAAAATGTCCCTACTCTGTTGGTTAAAAATGTGTTCTGGTCCTCACTATGTTGGAAGTACAAGAACACACACACACACACACACACACACACACACACACACTTCACTTCCCTCCAACCTTTCTTGCCCAGAGCTTTTATCAGCAATTCATTTCCCAGTATCTCAGCCATCAATCACTCCAGCTTGTCCTCAAATGCAGCCATCGCTCCTCCAGATGAGGAGAGGAGACATGTATACACAAGGAGACACGGCCTCAGACAGGCGAAAAGAGAGAGAGAGGCTTTTTAATTAAGATTGCAATCGACAGGCACTTTTAAGAGATGAAACTTTGCCTCATTTTTGGGAGTGTTTGATCCTGGGTTGGCCATAATTTGGCTGGCCCTGGGTCCTGTTTGTCCTCACAACTCTGAGTGACTCACAATGAGGGCCACCGTTTCAAAGGCTAATTCTGAAGGTTGTTTTTCCTATCAGAGTTGATATTTCTACCCTCTGCTGCTGCCCAACAAACCTGAAAAGTAAGGAATCTACACTGTAAAAAAACCCTGTTGTTTTTACGGTAAAAAACCGGCAGCTGTGGTTGCCAGAACTTTACCGTAATAAATACGGTGCAACTTTTTGTAATATTACAGTAAAATTGTATTAGCACTGTTGATTTCCTGTTTAAGATGACATTTTAGTCCATATTTTAGCGTAAAAATAAAAACATTTTCCATCAAAAGAACCTCTGCTCTGCCATATAATTGACAAGAAAAACTTTATAAATGCCAGATTTACCATTAAATATTACAGTATATTTCTGTTGGAGATATGGTGTTTAGTACATTTAACAGTGAAAAAAAAGTATTTTTTACAAAGAATAAATGCTAAAATGATGGCTTGTATATATATTACAGTATATTTTTGCACGACAAACATGGTGCCAGAGTATTTTACAGTGGATTACTGTATTTAAAAAAAAAAATGTAATGCTAAATCCTGTTTTGGCTGATATATACATTTACGATGTTTCATTGTTACTGAAACTGAATTAACCCATTTATCATTTTACGGTCTTTTACTGTCATGGTTTAGCAGTTTTTCACCGTAAAAAAAGATTGCCATTTTATTCCATATTTTACCGTTAAAAAAAAATCAATCAAAAGAAACACTGTTCTGCCATATAATTGACAAGAAAATACTTCATAAATTGGCCATAATTTGGCTGGCCCTGGGTCCTGTTTGTCCTTACAACTCTGAGTGACTCACAATGAGGGCCACCATTTCAAAGGCTAATTTTGAAGGTTGTTTTTCTAATCAGAGTTGATATTTCTACCCTCTCCTGCTTCCCTAACAAACCTGAAAAGTAAGGAATCTACACTGTAAAAAAAAAACCTGTTGTTTTTACGTTAAAAAAACGGCAGCTGTGGTTGCCAGAACTTTACCGTAATAAATACGGTATAACTTTTTTTAATACTACGGTAAAATGATATTAGCACTGTTGATTTCATTTTTTTATTGTATGAATAAAAAAGTTTTTCCTTTAAAAGAAACGCTGTTCTGCCATATAATTGACAAGAAAATACTTTATAAATGCCGCATAAATTAAAGATTTCACCATTAAATATTACAGTCTATTAATTAAATACCAGACCAGGTTCAATATTGGGATTTACTTTTTTTAGCATCAAACTCAAAGCTGGTATCTGCACGCCAGGTGAAAAGAGTCTGCCGGTATCCTTTATGCAGCCAGAGGAGTCGCCCCCTGGTGGCCATCAGAAAGAATGGCATTAATTTACTGCAGTGTCTGTTTGTTTGCATACCGCAAGTTAACATTAAAACAAATGTGTTGCTGAAGTCTGATGTTGTGCAGAAGCATTCAAGCTGCTGGATCTTCTGGATTTCTATACATTACATCACAATTCTGGTGCCCAAAGGACTTGACCTGGAACAGGATGAATACATTGTTAGTAGAAGGAATGCAGCGTCAGCGAGCATAGTGGGCCAGTGGCCAATCACATTCCTCCTCTCAGCCCCTTTAAACACAGTAACACTTTACAATAACCATCTAAGTGATGTTTATAGATGGTTTATAAACCAATTATTATTAACCATTTACAAAATTCTATACATATTTAATCTTTAAATGGTTTCAAGCAATTTCTTAAAGGTATAAGAATCATTTTGAAATCATTTACATACTTAATATGGTGTTAAAAATGTTATAATGTGTGTAAAACTATTGATAAACTAATAATTATGTTTGTTTATGGTAAAGTAATCTATTTGGCATTTATAAATTATAGTTCAACATTATTACATTTTCTATTCACCATTCTAAATGGCCTACATATGGTTTATAAATGATGATTAAACATTAATAGACTATCTATTTACCATCTATAAATGATGGTTATTGTAAAGTGTTACCAAGACTTTTCCTTGTCTTGGAGAGAGAGAGAGTCCAGGTTGTCTGAGGAGGAAACTGGAGGTGCAGAGATACAAGAAACAAAAACACAGCAGCTGAAATATGCTTCCAGGGACAGACACGTCCCTTATTGAGTTGAAGTTATGTTTCAGCGGATACAGTAAAAGCAATTCTACTGTTAGCAAGTGGCTGAGGAGCAGCTGAACCTGGTCACTGGGAGCCATTCACTACTGTAAACACTAGATTGCTCTGCTGCTGCTCCTCCTCCTCCCTGATCCAGTGTCAGGAGAGAGATCTCTCCACTCTGCGAGGGCGATGCTCTGAATAAGCACAGAAGAAAGTGTTCTGAATGTGTGAACAATGCAGTTCAGGGCCAGAGTGCGCTCTGGGCTCCCAGAGTGCTGGTTTACGCTCAGATTAGATGCTCGGTATTTGTGCTCAGATGCCCTGTTTTTACTGCACCTTGCTGACTAACTGGCATGAAAAAAAAAAAATCCTTGGGCTGCTTTTTTCAGGTGAGGTAAGAGAAGCTGCCGGGTTACTCACCGAAACTGCACACTGTAAAAAATGTCTGTAGATTTTACGGTGAAAAACTGCTAAACCATGACAGTAAAAGTCCATAAAATGATAAATGGGTTAATTCAGTTTCAGTAAAAATGAAACACCGTAAATGTATATATCAGCCAAAACAGTATTTTTTTTAGTTTTTTTTAATTAAATACACTACTGGTCAAAAGTTTTAGAACACACCAACTTTTCCAGAATTTAATTGAAAATGATGCAGTTTAATGTCTCAGTGTACTCTAAAATTAATGCACATTTGCAACATTTAAAATTCTTTATTGAGCATGATAGTGTTTTGAAAGTAAAAAAAAAAAGATTCAAAATCACATTTTATGTTGGACTAAAGGACTAAAAAAAGACACAAAACGACCAAAAAAAGACACAAAATGACAAAAAAAGACACAAAATGTCTTACAAAGACATGGAAAGAATTAAAAAATGGACAAAATAGCCCAAGACTCCATAGAGTTAAGTTGTTAACCCATTTCTTGTTCCCTGAAAAAGGCCTACTTGTATAATTCTGAAATGTACATTATTTTCCAGTTTTGGTTAAGCTTACCTTTTTTTATTTACCTCTGGCAGTTCACCACTTACCTTTGTACCCTTTCAAGCTGTTCATTTGACTTGAACTGAACTTAATTTCAATAAAAAACTGGAAAAATTGGGGTGTTCTAAAACTTTTGACCGGTAGTGTATGTTAATCATTACAAACTTCTCCAGTCACCACATTTGTCCGAAACTTTCGACTCTTGTAAGGGACGCGTGGATGTATGTGGTGACGGTTACATCATTTGAAATCTACCTATTCTCTCTATTTTTGCACATAACAGGAGCATAAATGTGCTTTCTAAGTGTCGGCATGCTCAAACAAACTAGTTAATCCAACGTGATGCCTGAGTGTTTCTAACTGTCTGACTATAGACTGTTATGTCTCTCAGACAGACATCCATAGAGTTACACTAAGTGTGTCAGAAGATGAAAGGAGAGAATTTGAGAGAGAAGTTCAAACCCTTTTTCAGGTGTTAAAAAGGAAAGACGGGCCTTTAGCTCATCACTGGAAGAAGATTACGTTAAGAGAATAAAATGGTGGAAAATCGGCGTCTCCCTGCGTGCAGAGGTCACATTTCAAAGGGAACCTGGACATTTGAATACTCTTCAGTGTGGTGCTGTCCTTCAGCCGGGGACGGTGTCAGCCTCCGTAATGACAAAGGGAAGCTCGCTCTCATCCGTCTCTATTTGTTCCTGCTCCCTCAATTCTTTGTGTTGTTACCGCGGCGGCCCATTGTTCCCCTTCATCTCACTGTATTATGTATTGTTTGGTCTTAGAGATCTGTGGATTCCAAGTCTTTGTTCTCACTATGGGGAGACATTTGGTTTTGATGTCAGTAGATGCTGCATCTGTGCCAGTGCACTCTGCAAAACAAATGATGTTCAGTGGGAGTCTCTCCTGGAGTTAAAGTTATATAAGGAAGACAACTTTAAACTTCAGCAACAATGTTAATGGATCTTAGTTGGAGTTGTAATAGTTACAGCCATGTTGCTGCCTGGCAGACTGTGTGACCTGCAAAGTATTTTTGTTGATACTGTTTGACATTTAAGTTTGGTGTGAAGTAAGAGCTGGCATTATCTCAGTTTAAGAATAGACTCTGTCAGTGTCAGTGAAGCTTAGAAACTCTGTTTAAACCATGCTGAAGACATTACAAATGTCTACAGCATGGACAAAAGACTGCAGGAAGTTATGCAACCAACCAATAAATAGTCTGCCACAATATGTGTCAGTTAGAAAGCTTCAGAGGTCTGTGAACTGTGTTATATTTGGACAGTCAGGTCAATGTTTACCCCTGTTTCCAGTCTTTAAGCTAAGCTATGCTAAGCTAACCAGCCATCTAATGCACAACATGGGTCAAAAATTACCCGCATTCATTCCCCATGTTATTTAATGCTGCTGTGTGTGCTCTATCTTTTGATATCAACTTATTTTATGATTGAATATTCCAAGTATTCTTTAAATATCTTGTTTTCCATTTTGCTTCTCATACTTTATGAAGACAAAACGTTTTTGTATTATTACATAGCTAACTACTTGGCTAAGTAGCTTGCTAAGCTAACTACTTAGCCAAGAAGTTAGCTAAGTAGTAGGCTTAGCAAGCTATTTAGCTAAATTCTTAGCCAAGAAGTTAGCTAAGCAGTTAGCTTAGCAAGCTACTTAGCTTAATACTTAGCCAAGAAGTTAGCTAAGTATTAGGTTAGCAAGCTACTTAGCTAAAAAATGGATATGGGTCGTTTTTGACCCGTGTTGTGCATTAGAGTAGTTACACAAAAAGGGATTTTATTCAAAAATGAATAAAGGAAAACATAAAATTAGGATGTATGATGATCGAAAACAAACTAATTGAGGAAAACCTGGAATACTGAATGATGAAAATAATTTATTGTAAAGATATAGAACATAAAAACTCTGTCGGCCACTTTAGACCCATGTTGTGCATCAAAGGGTTAAATGTATCAGTCCACACTGGCTCAGTGAAATGCACACGCTTTTTTAAAAAATTTTTTTACACTTTTAGTCTAACTTTATCGTGTTTAATGAAAATTAATCTGCATAGCAACTGTTTCTCACACAAATATCCCACTTGTGTGTGTTTTTCGATCATATTAACCATATTAGCATTGATTAAAGCTTCCAGTCCCCTCACTCTTCAGTGGGCAGGGATATAAAACCTATGGATCCCTAAATGTAAACTGCATTGATTCCTTCCAACGAAGCCGACATAAACTGTTTCGCTTCAGTGAATTCTGCTGCCAGTCAGTCTGCTGAAGACATGTTAGCAAGCCACTCACTTCTAAAGACGCATATCTGCATTCAGAGGGAGAATCTGTAGGCAAACTGAGGACCACTGGGGTTCATTTTGTAGTCCGATTATGACAAATCACGTTTGAGTGACTGCAGGTCTGTTCGGAGAGCAAAAGAGGCAGAAAGCATCGGCAAGAATGAGATCTTGGAAAGACAACTTAGCTTTTTATTAGCTTAGTGAACTTTGATAAACAGGCTTCTTGACAAGCGATCTGATTGTAGACGTGTTCTGTCAACTCCAAAAAAAAAAATGTTCAGGTTGTTGATAGAATTATAAACAATGAAGAGGACATCTTGGCGCAGATCCAATTTTTATTTCCAATATTTATGACACTTTTTGGCACTTGGACAAGTGTTGCATTTATAAAATTCCTTATTCCGGAGATTTTATGTCTTCACAACAGAAACTCAAGCAATATCTGATCGAATATATATTAGTTGCATCTTCAAGGTCTATATATATTTCATTTCTTTTAATTGTTGTGTCTCGTCCGTGCGTGCCTGTTTCATCAGTAATTATGAACTAAAATAACAAGGTATCTTTTGCGTTATATGTAACTGTAATGTTTAAAGAGCAGTGTACAAGAAGATGCAGAATATATTTAGTTTTTGTGATCAAAACGCTAGAAATATAAAAATGTTGGTTATTTCTGTATTATTAATCAAAGTAATAATCTACAGATTAATCAATTATTAAAATAGCTGTTATTTGAAGCCCTAGTTTACTTCTTTTTTTCAGTCTCCTCTCACTCCTCATAAACATTCAGCCAAAAGGTTTTCAGTTCAAATTTTCATCTCCATTTACTGGTCCCAAATCAAGTCCATTTAAATAGTCTCAAAGTAAGCTGATCCTCCTGAGAGTTCACTACACTTTCTGCTTGAAAATCAGCCTCTGGTCTTTTTTCTGCCTTTGATGTTAACAAGCCTTGTTAATTGCCATGGTGAAAGAAGTTGGCTCCTGTGCCTACTACAATAATTATCTGGCCCTTACCAAGATTGATTCCCGAAAAAACAGAGTACATTTCTGGGGAGGTCTCTTTGATGTAGCGAGGACTTGAAGTGGGTAATAAAGAGGTTTATTGGTGCTGTTTGCTATTTTTCTGATTGGAGCAACCCGTGTTAGAATGAAGCAATTGTGCGGTGGTTTATTGGTGCTGCTTGGCTGTATGTCAGTGAGTGGAATAGATGGTGGCGGTGCTGGTGGAATTTAAATGATTTGCGGGACAATTGGCCGTAACATTCTACTCGGAGGGAAATATGATGGAAAATTACATAAGTGAAAAGAGATCAATTTTGAAAAACTAACATGCTGTGGAGTAGTTATTTGCAAGAGGAATGCACAAATATATTAGATAACTGCAATGTGAATGAACCTGTGGAGAGATAGAAGAGGATAGAAGAGTGGAAATAACCATTTCACTGGTATTTTATGTCAAGAGAGCAAAAAATACCTTAAAGCACTCTGACAAACATTTCACCAAAAGAAGGTCTCCTTATTTTTAATCATATGGTTTTTGTTATTTATTTATCCAAAGGAATACAGTCATGGAAAAAAAGTATCTTCAGTTTCCTGTTCATTTTATTGTCTACAACTAAAGATATATTTGTTTGGACAAAAACAATGACAACAACAAAAATAGACAACAGAAATGTGAGAAAGTAGCTAATTTCAAAAAGCGTATTTTTTGTTACGAGGCTAAGTTTAAACCCATTTAACTATTCTGATCAATTAATAGGGTGTCCTTTATTGCATTTAACTTGTTCTGACCATATTTCCTGAACAAATTAAAGTCACAATTTTGATAAATGTCATGGAGATTTGATTTATTATTATTTTGTTACTTAAAAACAAATAAAAACAAAACTAATTTATTGTTAAACTGCATTATTAATGTCACAATTTTGATAAATGTTGTGGAGATGCAAAGAAAAGGGCAAATTTGTGTTTCTGTAAGCAGAAAATGTTTCTAGTTTTGTATAATTTTAAAATAAGAAATATAAGATGAATACCATAAACGCCCAATGTAACGTATATGTCACATCACATATCTTTGACATTTAGGGGTAGTATTTTTTTTTTTTCAAACATCAGAAAGTGTGGTCCACTTGTTCTGTTGTATATTCCCCATAATTTTCCTTTAAGGATTACTGGGTCTGGATTCTTATGGGTTAAAGCACTCTGACAAACATTTCACCAAAAGATGGTGTCCTTGTTTTTAATCATATGGTTTTTGTTATTTATTTATCCAAAGGAATACAGTCATGGAAAAAAAGTATCTTCAATTTCCTGTTCATTTTAATGCCTGGTACAACTAAAGGTATATTTCTTTGGACAAATACAATGACAACAACAAAAATAGCTCATAAGAGTTTGAATTTAGAGCTGGTATCTAGACATCTTCATGGTTTTTTTGATAATGATTTTGGTTTTTATCAAGAAAACCATGTCTAGATATCAGCTCTTAAATTAAACTCCTATGAGCTATTTTGGTTGTTATCATTATATCTGTCCTTTAGCTCTACCAGGCATTAAAATGAACAAGAAATTGATGAAAACAAGGGTGGTCTAATATTTTTTCCATGACTGTACATGTTGGGAAATACACTTATTGGCTTTTTTTCTTTTTTTTTGGTAACTGTGAATCCCAATTTAAAGATGTCGGCTATTTGACAGGTCAGAGGGGTGAAGCCGGCAATTTAAACAATTTAAAAAAATGAAATAAATAGTTTATTAAATTAAATAGTAATTGGAGATGCAACCATGCACTGGAAGGAAGATGTAACCAATATGTATTTGATGAGATATTGCTTGAGTTTCTGTTGTGAAGAAATAAAAGATTTGCTTCTGTCACATTAACACTGAGTCTGCTGCAGCTGATGGAAGAAAGAAGTTTGCAGAGCCATTGGAACGCTGATGGTTACCATGGTAACCACTGTCAGTAACTGACGGTTAAATTTATTATATATTATCAAGCATTAGATGTAAAGTAGTTGAACCCTCTAAACCCACACTGTAAAAAAAGATTAGTTGACTCAACTTAACTAAGTCAAGTCATCTTGTTGAGTCAATTTGAGTCAATTTATAGTGTCAAGTTTATTACACTACAAAATATGAGTTGATGCAACATGTAGTCTGTTGACTGAACTTCCTTTATCAATTTAGTTGGACTACAAAATAGTATTTGAGCTAACTGTAAGAGATGATGGTTGAATGTATTTTATCAAGTTCCTACAAATGTGAATCAAGTTGGCTCAACATGAAATACATAATTGATACAACAAGCAGTTTGTTGACTCTACTTTCTTTATTATGTGGACTTGAAAACATTACTTAAGATAACTTAAAAAAGATGTTGGTTGAATTTATTTTATCAAGTTAGCGCAACATATATATTTTTTCTCAACCTCTATTGCCAAGTTACTTGAGTTTTAGCAAACTAATATTTACAAAGAATCTACATGAGAATTAGCCAGTCAAACTTCAATATTAATACATGGAAAAAATAGCTGAGAAGACAATTCAATAAGGACCTTTATTAAAAAAATAAGTGTCAATGGATGTCATGACATCAAAAAAGCCTTTCATTGGGGAAAAAAAGGCCTCAACACTGCCTGTTCAGAGTTGCTGCAGAACATTAAATCGCAGGAAAAATTCGTAAGAACAAACAAAAAAATGTATTTGAGAAACTTGCTAAACATATTGAAAATGAAAACATCCAAACATTAATGAAATGTCCTCTCGACAATTTCTCTGCAACATCACATGGATTAGTGTTCCTCCAAACAGAGCAATAGAAATAAGTCAGAACATGAAAACAAGATGGTGACCCCACAAAAACCCGCACAATCAACACCTCAAACATGTCTTGTTTGCAGAATTCCATAAATCAATGACATAAATCATAAAAAAAAGTTGACTTTCTCTGATAAATGATTTTTTTAAAAATTGGAATAAAATGGAATGCAACACTTTTCCAAGTGCCCACAAGTGTCATAAATATTGGAAATAAAAAATTGGATCTGCGTGCGACAAAATTTTACGTTTTTAATAGTATAAAGGTATTCGAAATGATTAAATTTTTAATGCTTTAAAATGAGACATGTAGAATAAAGTGATTATGACAGAAATATCAAAATTTTAAAGCTTCGTTTTGGTCACTTTTTCTAACTGAAACTTTCGTAACCTACGATCCGTTCGAAGACTGTCAGAAAGTGAATTTAATTGTGTATTTTTGGCATAATGTTTTAAAGAAAACAACGCAGTATAACCTTTATTAACCAACCTGTAATGGTGCATTTGTCCAGGGTCGGGGCTGGCTCCAGAGTTCAAATTAGCGATTAGGGATACTGAATGAATATTCTGTGTATGTTCTTGGCAGAAGCTGCACATGACTTAATTATAGTATTTTTAAAAACAAGCTTTATTCTGTTTGTTTTTTCATCCTCACCGCATTGAGGATAAAGAACAAACACATCTTGGAGCTTTTCCGGGATCATATTTGTTATCAAGTGCTGCTTGTTTTGATGTTCCCCATGAGCAAATCCGGCTTGGCGCCAAGTAAATTTGACAGGGACACAGAAAAGCCTCTTTTCCTGGAACCTCAATCACTCATGGATGCGTCAAAAAGTTTTTGCTCACTGACACATTTTCATCTATCTTCAACTTTCTCCGACGGAGGAAATGGGTAAATGTAATCCCTTTTCTGATGGGCGAACAAGCTAATCTGCTTACTCTCTCCATTGTGGATTGACTCGGCGATGGCAGAGAAGCAGGTGATAAAAGAAAAGTAGAGAAAAAAGAGGTTTATTTGACTTTCTCTACTTCTCTCTTCCCTGCTCTCCTTCTCTTGGGAGACCAACTATTGCTGCTGCTGGATTATCCCGACGTCTCCTCTACTCCTTCTCCCTCTCTCCTCCTCCTCCTCCCCCCCGCCTCCTCCTCCCGCAGCGGTCGGCATTGATCCCCTGCTCCTGGAAGTTTCTGTGTTTGTTACAATGTAGTCCGTTTTGTTTTGACGCCTTATCTTTCACAAGAGTGCAGCGAAGGGGAACACGACCTTGCCAATGTGTTGCCAGGCTGCCAGGCTGTGGGTGGTAGATAGAGGTGTTGTACACACACACACACACACACACACACACACACGCACACACACACACGCACGACTCGCTGTTTTTTATTTGACAATACAGTCTGTTATGTGAAGAGGAGAATGTACTGAAACCTCTATTTGTATGACACAAAGGGCCTTTGGGTGCTGTCACATATTTGGGCCCGCTAAGGACGAAGCTGCATATATGAGGTTTCACAGGAGTCAGCATGTTAGCAGCAGAGATTAAGGGTCACGTCCTCCAAGGACTGAACAAAATGTTGCTGTGCGTTGCAGGGTTAACAAAATACTGATGTGACTGATGTCGCCTTTACCCTTTACACTGTAAAAACAAACCTGTTGTTTTTACGGTAAAAAACGGCAGCTGTGGTTGCCAGAACTTTACCGTAATAAATACGGTGCAACTTTTTGTAATATGACAGTAAAATTGTATTAGCACTGTTGATTTCCTGTTTAAGATGCCATTTTAGTCCATATTTTAGCGTAAAAATAAAAAAAAATTCCATCAAAAGAACCTCTGCTCTGCCATATAATTGACAAGAAACACTTTATAAATGCCAGATTTACCATTAAATATTACAGTATATTTCTGTTGGAGATATGGTGTTTAGTACATTTAACAGTGAAAAAAAGTATTTTTTACAAAAAATAAATGCTAAAATGACGACTTGTATATATATTACAGTATATTTTTGCACGACAAACATGGTGCCAGGGTATTTTACAGTGGAGTACTGTATTTAAAAAAAAAAATGTAATGCTAAATACTGTTTTGGCTGATATATACATTTACGATGTTTCATTGTTACTGAAACTGAATTAACCCATTTATCATTTTACGGTCTTTTACTGTCATGGTTTAGCAGTTTTTCACCGTAAAATCTACAGACATTTTTTACAGTGCACTGTAAAAATGTCCCGTTGTTTTTACAGAAAAAATCGGACAGCTGTGGTTACCAGAATATTTCCGTAAAAAATACAGTACATGTGTCAACATCTTTACAGAACAACTTGTGCATTTTACATCCTAAAACTGTAGTAATTTTGAATAAAAAAAAATACATTTTAAAGTTGTAGATTATACCGTCCTTTACTGCTAATTTAACAGGATGCTGCTGCTTTTATACTAATAATTTATGCAAAATTTACATGCAGATTTTGCTTATTGTGCATTGAATACCAGCAAATTAACATTCAGTTATTATTTATTGTACACTGAATACCAGTAAAATGTACAAGTTGTTCTGTAAAGTTGTTTACATTTGTACTGCATTTTTTTTGCAGAATTATTACCTTTTTTTTTTCTGTAAAAGCAACATATTTTTTTTACATTGCAGGTAAACTCCGCCAATCTGTTGTTTGGTGATAAATAGCGTTACATGCATCATAATCATAAGCTGCCTCTGTAAACCAGATGATGCATTAAGGTGGGTAAAAAAGTCGTGATGCCTTCTGGCTGCTCCTGACCAGCAGGAATGATCGTTATTGTGTTCATTGTGTTCTGTTAAGAGATTGAGAAATTCACCTTTTTAGCAGCTCAAAATAACAGTTTTATCACCTTGAATCTTCACGACTTTTCACAATTTTCACTGAATGACTAAATATCTGATTTTCACACATTTTAGTCACAGGAAACGGGGAAATGCAGGTGCATTTGCATGTGCAGGAAATGCACATGCAAAAAAGAAATGGGTGCCCTCTAAATTATGATGACGTCCCCTCTAGTGCAAAAAAAACACCTTCTGGTGTCATGGTGCCTCGCTTTGGTAGCCGACGAACGGGGAATGCGAAAGAGGCGTTGCTTTCACGTGGCGTCGCTTTGACGAACAGCTACATCAAGTGGTACTAAAATCCACAATGGATAACAAAGCAAAAAGTGGATTAATAGTCTGCCTGTACCTGTGGTAGAAAAGCTATCATAATATATTAATAAAATACAGTATCACCAAACTGTGAAAAATGTTATGTGAGGTTTTTGCTCTCATTTTGCTTTTAAAGTGCACAAGTGTGAGGGACGGAGTCAGTCAGCAAGGAGGACAACAGGTCGTATATTCAAAAAAGGGGTCTTTATTTACTCAAAGTATAAAGCAACAACATTTTCAAACAAAAGTAATAAAGAATTGGGCCCATAAAAGAACTCAATAAAACTGTATAACGGTCAACTGAACAAACTAACAGAAGACAAACAGACCTGATGACTAAACACAAGAGGGAACTTATATAGTGGTTGATCAGCCCAGACCAAACACAAGAGGGGTTAACAAACATTAAACACAAAAGACTACAGCTACTTTACCAACAAAGCAAATCAGGAGAATTAACTCACTTAAATAAACAATCTATACTAACCAAACAAAAATAATACTTGAAATTACTAATTGTCTAAAGGAAGTAAACAGTGAAGTATTAAGAAGAAAGAAAAAGAACAGAATTATGGAACTATACCAAAAAAAGACTGTACAAAAGCTAACTAAATGTGCACGCTTCAAATAGAAAACTAATGTTTTAGGCACCATGTGCATCACGATATCATGTCAGGAAGTTGTCAAAATAACTCTGCAAAATTTGTCTTTTTTAAGACGATTGTTCTTTTTGAAAGTTTTAAAAATGCTGCAGCCTAATTAATCAGTCTTATTAAGGAATTTCTTCTGTTTGCATTGTTTACCACCAGTGGAATTACTGACGTGGGCTTAACTATGCATTTATCTGTTTTCTCACTTTTTTTGTGGTTTGTTTTTGGCACATACTGTTGTTTGTGTTTTGTGCACCAATATAACGTCATTATACATTAGAGGTGGAGAAAAATCTTTATTTTTCATGGTTCATGGCCGTTCTGATGGCCACAGCGGGCTCACTTTTAGGAATATACTGGAGACACTGCTATCATATGAAATTAGGTTTCGTTCAAAAAACTTCAGAGCAGTGAATCTTAAAGTTTGATAAAATGCTGCAGTTGTTGTCGTCCAACATGTTTGATATCAGTTCAGTTCAGTTTGACTGAATACTTTGTTGGTCAGTCTGTGGGTTTGACTCTCACTGTGGAGAAATAAAAAGACTGAAGTGAGATGAATAGACTGAGAATTTTCTCTTATTTGACAAAACAAATCTTGAATGAATTTAATTTTGTGGACACAAAATGCAGTGAAACAGTTAAATCACAATATATTCTACCACAATACTCACTAGGAGAGGTGGTCTGTACCCAGGGGCCCAATGTCTCAGAACCAAGAATGAGAATAAATAGCTGCTAAATCTTTCAGTATGTTCACTAGCTAGTCGCTGGCTTTGAACCGATACTGTACTTTTTTAGATATTAGAGCTTTTCTGCTGAACAAAAAGGATTGCTTTGCCTGAAAATGACACCATGAGAGCATTGAAACGAACAGTAATGTGCCAGAAAACAGAGTTAAAAGATGCTGTAAAGCTGTGCAGAGCTGAGGGACTGAGTGATAATTCTCTCTGAGTTGAGCAGCTTTCACATGCAAGTAGTTTTGATCCATTGATTAAATATGTATATAGTTTCTTTAAAGGAAAGACACTGTTTGATTTTACAGTTATTACCAACCGGCCATTTGAATATTTACACACTTCTAATCTTTTAATAATCATTTAACAAAAGAAGTCAGTTATTACAAAAAGACAACACAGGCTCAATAGGAATTTTAATTGGTTACTTAGGAAGTAAGGCGTGTTATTTGATATCGTTATTACAGGCACTAAAATGAACATTTGCCACTTCCAGAGTGGATGTGGCCCCATCACCGGAGCAGTGACACAAGTCGAGATAATACAGAGTCTGTGCTCATTTACAGCGCCCATCATTTCCCTCTGCATTGCACAAGCTCCGCTCATTTATTCAGATACCCATTCAGCAGAATCAGCTCTGAAAATGGAGTGAATCTCAATAAACTGCATGTAATTTAGCTCCTGCCTCAAGGACAGGAAGACATGCGGTCAGAGAGAGAGAGAGAAGGAGGGAGGGGCCAAGGGTCCATCCTAGGAGACGGATAAACGGCAAAAACTGTAATAACAATATGTGAGAAGATGGAGGGAGGAATTGCTGCAGCCGAAATAAGTCCAACTTAAGTGCCTGTGACACTTTATTGTGCGAATCACTTATATTCTTTTTGGGTTTTCATAAAAATCTAATGAAAGTCGGGCTGTAAATTTGAGGAATGGAGAGGAAGAGATAAATGAGCTGTAGTCTAGACGATCAGATTTAACAAGCCATCAATCTACAGCAGGCTTTAAAACGCCAAGACTCAAGTGTTTTAAATGTATTTCATCATGCTGAACTTCAGCTGATATATATATATATATATATATATCACCTGAAGTATATATATATATATATATATATATATATATATATACTACCAGTCAAAAGTTTTAGACCACCCCAATTTTTCCAGTTTTTTATTGAAATTCAAGCAGTTCAAGTCAAATGAACAGCTTGAAAATAATGTACATTGCAGAATTATACAAGTAGGCCTTTTTCAGGGAACAAGAAATGGGTTAACAACTTAACTCTATGGAGTCTTGGGCTATTTTGTCCATTTTTGAATTCTTTTCATGTCTTTGTAAGTCATTTTGTGTCTTTTTTTGTCATTTTGTGTCTTTTTTTGGTCATTTTGTGTCTTTTTTTGGTCATTTTGTGTCTTTTGGTGTCTTTTTTTGTCATTTTGTGTCTTTTTTTGGTCATTCTGTGTCTTGTGTTTGATTCTTGCAGTAGCCACCTTTGCTTTGATGTCTCACTTCTGTTATTCTCACAGTCTTCAGGCTTCATGAGCTGCTCACCTGGATGGTTTTCAGTTAACAGGTTCTGAAGTTAATTCAGTTAATTTGTGAGATTTCTCGAGTGTTTGAGACCATCAAAGCAAAAGGTGGATACGCTGAAGAATGTAAAATATGAAACATATTCTGGTTTGTTTAACACTTTTTCGTTTACTACATGATTCAATTTGTGTTCCATTATAGTTTTGATGTCTTAGATATCAATCTAGAATGTAGAAGATGGAATAACAATAAATATATATATATATATAATATGTACTACCGGTCAAAAGTTTTAGACACCCCAATTTTTCCAGAATTTATTTGAAAATGATGCAGTTTAATGTCTCAGTGTACTCTGAAACAACATTTAAAATTCTTTATTGAGCATGATAGTGTTTAGAAAGTAAAAAAAAGATTCAAAATCACATTTTATGTTGGACTAAAGGACTAAAAAAAGACACAAAATGACCAAAAAAAGACACAAAATGACAAAAAAAGACACCAAAAGACACAAAATGACTTACAAAGACATGAAAAGAATTCAAAAATGGACAAAATAGCCCGAGACTCCATAGAGTTAAGTTGTTAACCCATTTCTTGTTCCCTGAAAAAAGGCCTACTTGTATAATTCTGAAATGTGTATATATATATATATATATATATATATATATACACACAGTACCAGCAAAAGCCATTTGTGAAAGAGTACATTTCCTGTTGTCAGCGTGTCTACATGTAGGGGTTTAACAGCTTTCAGCAACACAATTATCCCATTGAGGATATACTTCAAACAATCCAAAACATTTCCCATCATGTTGCCTACACTTGTGAATACATAATGCTGTTGCAGGTGACAGTAAAGTGGCCCTACCCTGCTTTAGTAAACACGCTTCCCGACGATGCAAATGAGTGGCGATGTCACCCGTCTTCTGGGAAGTGAAATAGACTCTACTTCATCTGATGCTAATGCCAGCGCTACTCCCTGGGTGGCTTATTTATGTATGTATTTATAATTTTATGATATGGTGTTACAAGGTGATACACTGTGTGAATATTTCTCCTGCGAGACTGAGTCACTCCACCATGTGAGCAGAGAGCTGGCAGCTCGTTTGCCGTGGAAAAGATAATTTAGATAATGACTATATGGAAGCTGAAGAAGTGGAACTGGGAAGAAAAAGAAAGGAGGAAAAAAAGTCACATGATTAGAAGAGGATATCTTGTGCGTCATTATTATGATTATATATGATTAAGCCAGTATCTCTTCACACAAATGTAAGAATTCAAAAAAGGCTACCTTCAAGGCCCATTTTATAGCCTGGGAATATTCAGAATCTTCCCCTTTACAGTCATGGAAAAAATGACCATGAAAACCATATATATATATATATATGTATATATATATATATATATATATATATATATATATATATATATACACACTACCGGTCAAAAGTTTTAGAACACACCAACTTTTCCAGAATTTAATTGAAAACGATGCAGTTTAATGTCTCAGTGTACTCTGAAATTAATGCACATTTGCAACATTTAAAATTCTTTATTGAGCATGATAGTGTTTTGAAAGTAAAAAAAGATTCAAAATCACATTTTACGTTGGACTAAAGGACTAAAAAAAGACACAAAATGACCAAAAAAAGACACAAAATGACCAACAAAGACACCAAAAGACACAAAATGACTAAAAAAAGACACAAAATGACCAAAAAAAGACACAAAATGACCAAAAAAAGACACAAAATGACTTACAAAGACATGAAAAGAATTCAAAAATGGACAAAATAGCCCAAGACTCCATAGAGTTAAGTTGTTAACCCATTTCTTGTTCCCTGAAAAAGGCCTTCTTGTATAATTCTGAAATGTACATTATTTTCCAGTTTTGGTTAAGCTTACCTTTTTTTATTTACCTCTGGCAGTTCACCACTTACCTTTGTACCCTTTCAAGCTGTTCATTTGACTTGAACTGCTTGAATTTCAATAAAAAACTGGAAAAATTGGGGTGTTCTAAAACTTTTGACTAAAACCATGGAAAATGTCTAAATATCAGCCCTTAAATTAAACTATTATCAGCTATTTTTGTTGTTATCATTAACTTTGTCCAAGCAAATGTGCCTTTAGTTGTATCAGGCATTAAAATGAACAAGAAATTGAAGAAAACAAGGGTCTAATCATTTTTCCATGACTGTATTTTTTTTCTTTCTAGATCTTAGTACCAGAAACTGAAAAGTTGGATGTGGACTGTAAGCTATCTGATATTACCTGCTACCAGAAACCGGTGGTAAAAAATATGTCTTTGGGTCATTACGTAGACTTTTAACGGCTTTAATGGATTTAAGCTTGTTTGTAGTTGTGTTGTGTTCTCTCTCTCCTTGTGTTACTCTGTCACCTCTTGGCTCTGTTTAGCCGTTTATTCTGGTAATTACAGATTGAATCACATTAGGCGTCTCACGGTAAACCCCGTGGCATTTCCTCCAAAGCTGCCAAACAGAGAAACAAAAAGTTTAGCTAGCTGTTGATTAGCATGTCACACCACAGAGATTGCTCATTAAGCCGGCAGAGTAACAGCCAACATGGTGAGCACAACACGTCACTTTTCAACAAATTCATCACATCCAAAATCACTTGTAATGAAAATTAAAAGCCCTCATTACCATACACATGCAAAAACACAATATTAGCAACAAAAACAGACATATTAAAAGTATTTCTACAGATCTTAATAGAGCTTGGGTAACAGAGTTGAAAATGTTCTTACTCAGCTAAAGTGAATTCCCCCAAAATTATTCTTATAACATGACACTACAATGGCGGTTACTGTATTCCTGGAAAAATCACGTTTCTTGACGGCAAAATGTGTGACAGGAAGTGACGGTATTGATGTTATGTTTTTTGCATGATGTCTCATTCGGCACTAGTGACAATTTATCATTGACCAGGCAGTGGTCTGCACTGTTTTAACTCCACTTTTTAGTGTCCACACAGCTCAGTTGGAACCTCAACCAGGGTGGAACCTATGAAGTATCAGGTACAAGGTACAAGCCAGAACTTTTGCCAATGATAAACCAAAAAACCATGGAAACAAGTCAAAAGTGACACATGAAGACACTGGTTCTGGTTGGAGAGGCTGGTTGAGCAGGATGCTGTTGGCTCAATGCCACTAAAGGCAAATACGTTCTGCAAGAACAGAGAAGTGTGTTTTCTCTCTCCAGGGCTGCAAGAACAGAATGATGTCATTTAGTTCTTGCAGCCCTGGGAGAGAGAACATATCTCTCTGTTCTTGACACATCATCTGAGCAGAACTTTGTTCTTGTTTGGTGTCCAAGATCTATTGTTTTATGGGTCAGAAATATGAATTTGAATGAGCCGTGTGCTGCAGTGGGAGGGTTCTGCGGTGGAGTTTCTCGCAAGAGAAGAAATGTCCTGGCCAGAAAGAACTTTTTTCTTAGTTCTGCTTAGTGCTTAGTCCTTGCAACGCGGTGGGCCCACATTCAAATCCAGCCTGGAGCCCTCGCCTGTCTTCCCCCTTTCACTCTGTATCTCCACCACCATCAATAAAGCCAAATAGAGGCTGGTTGAGTATCTGCCTGTGTGGATTGTGTCGGGTCAGAATGCACCTAGACGGCTGCAAACAAGCGAGCTAAAAATACCCGCAGCCCGAAACAACCAGGAGGGAAGGAAGAGCGCGAGGAAGAGGACATCTGCTTTTTAACAGCGCTCGCTGTCATGTTTTCTCTTCATCTCTAAACATTATGCAGTTGTCTGGCGATCTGCCAGCTCAAACAGATATTCACTCCAAAATAAGAGAATATTTTGTGGAATGCCAGTGCGGCCGCGGAAGCATGTGTGAATACATGGCGAGCTCCTGAGCTGCTGCTTGTATGTGTGTGTGTGTACCAGAGCTCAGCGTGTGTACATGTGAATGAATATATGAATAAAATCTGAGGGAGACTGGTGTTTGAGTACACTTACTGCATGTCCTCAAGGTCGATGTGAAACCAGAGTAGGTCTTCCATAACACACACACACACACACACACACACATGAGATATAAAGAGCAATGCCTCTTTGCTCTCACACTAACCATCTTGAAAACCTGGAAGGCCTTTCTTGTTAATGCTGCCCATTACCTTCCCTCGGCTGTGGTGGATAGAGTTTCTGTCGGCATCACACTTCCCCGTGTGGAGCATTCTGGGCTAAGTAGTCCAAATAACATGGCTCTAAAAGCCTTGAGAAGAGCTTTTACAGCTTGCCTTTTACCTTTAGAAGCCTCTTCTCTCCTGCCCACTTTAGTCTCTATTTCCTCCCCACTTTACGCCTTTTAACCACGTTAGAGGGTCTCTCTCCCATCATGCATTGCAGCGTTATCAAAGCCGACCACCCGCGGTTTGTTAATCACGCCGATTGGGGGTGTGAAATGGAGTGTTCACACTTGGCAAAGTGGCGCCCATGGCCCGCTACAGCAGCTTCTCTAGTCTGGTTACAGTCAGACATGTTGGATGGTGCAGGTGACTGTTGCAAGTCTCGGAGGAACAAAACCATCTTGTTTGGTCTAATTAGTAATCATTAGCTTAACTGTTTGGATGTTATCTCCAATAATTTGTGAGGAAAAACACCAAATTAATTTTAGCTGGAGCAATGGGCAGCAGTTTCTGGCATGCAGCAGCCAGAATTTCGCTATATTCCATGAACAAAGCACAACACGTCACTTTTCAACAAATTCATCACATCCAAAATCACTTGTAATGAAAATTAAAAGCCCTCATTACCATACACATGCAAAAACACAATACTAGCAACAAAAACAGACATATTAAAAGTATTTCTACGGATCTTAATAGAGCTTGGGTAGCAGAGTTGAAAATGTTCTTACTCAGCTAAAGTGAATTCCCCCAAAATTATTCTTATAACATGACACTACACTGCAAAAAAAGCCAACTTGTATTTTTTTGGCCTAAAACAGTGATTTAAGTTGGTAAAACTTGGAAATATAAATTATTGACATTTAGGGCAATAATGTAAGTTAGCAGAACAAAGGAAGCCAGTTGTCTGCTCAAAAACAAGTTGGTGAGTTGTTGTTACTTATATCTTTAAGTTGGGGTTCACAACAAGGGACAATAGTTCTGATAACTCTTATTTCTTTGTTGGGAAATTCGGTCATTAGCGAAAGCTAGCAGCTAACTGATGCTAGCGACTAACTGATGCTAGCGGCGCTGCTTGTTACAGGTACAAGAGTAGCCATTAGCATATCAATGCTAACTCAAAATTGTGGTCGCAACATTAGCTGACATTTCATAGCGGCGTTACAATCGTGCCCGCTACAGCAGCTTCTCTAGTCTGGTTACAGTCAGACATGTTGGATGGTGCAGGTGACTGTTGCAAGTCTCAGAGGAACAAAACCATCTTGTTAGGTCTAATTAGTAATCATTAGCTTAACTGTTTGGATGTTATCTCCAATAATTTGTGAGGAAAAAACACCAAATTAATTTGAGCTGGAGCAATGGGCAGCAGTTTCTGGCAAGAATTTCGCTATATTCCATGAACAAAAGTGCTTCTGGCCACACAAGAGAGAGAGTTGCATCTAGTTCTAACTGAAGAAGAAGAAGCAGAAGCCATTGGCGGTAGAGTTGCAGTTGTGTGAAAGCATTGTGGCTGTGTTGCCCCTCGTGAGCCCTGTTTTCTCTTGCTTTTATTTCCCAAATATGTAATCACAACTCCAAGCCTCAGCTCCAAAGTCGTGCCTGCGGTGACTGGAGCGAGAGGGGTAAACACGCTGTCAATAGGACTAATTTAACACACGCCAAGATGACTGGCCTCACAAAGCGCTGCCAATTGTGCCCAGTTAGGAAAATAACAAGACGGTCGATTTGTTTTTAACCCCCAGCTGGCACTGCTGTTTATGGCCAGGAGGCCGACGGCAAGCTTTAGCTTATTATTTAGTCAGGTCATCAGTCTAAATGCTAATTACAATTGTCCCCCCATTGGCTTTTGCGTGCGTCCCTGTGTGTGTGGTGTGAGAAAAGGGCTGGAAATCTCCAGCTCTTTGTTGCTCCCACTGAATGACAGAAGCTCTTAATTGCACATATTTGGACATTAAAATAAATTGCCCTCTTCTTGGATAGTAGTAAAGCGAGCAGAGCTGCAGCTGGCCAGGAGTGATAACACTTCATTTACCACCAGGGAGGTAATAGAGGCACCCAAAGTCACTCCGCAAAAAACCTTTTTCAGGGTGAATTAAAGTACCCTCCTTCTTAAAATCTGTGTTAGCACAGTGTCTATCAGTGTCAGGTCACAGGGAAGTTGCACAGCACACCAACACAAATCTGAAAATGTGATTGTTAGTTTAAAGTGTGCTGGCTCTTTAGACTGCCACCAGGGTTTTATAAAGCTCTCATCCTACTTTTCTCACTTTGCCCCTGAGACAGAAGGTTGTAACCTTGAGTCAGAAGTGAATTTTAATTAGAAGTTATGATCACATCATCATATTAGACCCTCTTTAAGGTTACTGGTTGCTTTACCCTCAGCTGTCTGCTGTTGGCAAACAGCCATTAGGACTTTAATAGGTGCTGTGTGCTGGTGACATGGATCACAGGCAACCAACACCACGACTCGGAGACTTCACAATGCAAAATGGCATTTGTGTAGCAGCCATGACAGCATGTCACTGGCATTGTTTTCACACCTGTGTGCGTGTGTGTGTGTGTGTTAGGGGTGTGCCATATCGTATAGTTCATGATAATATCTGTATATTTTTTTTATGGTTAAAAAAATGCACATCATGATATTGGCAACGTTCCTACTTCTTGATGTAGTGGTTAAAGTTGTTTTAATCACAAAAAGCTTCTTACTCCCTGTCGCTAAACACATGCAGCTTTCAAAATAAGAACACAGTGTGTTAAGAGAATCCACCACAGAATTTACAAGAAGACTGTCAAAATAAGAAGCCTTAAGTAAAACATACAACAACCTTTATTGTCCTTTACAAAATTTCATTAAAATATGCCCCCGGAACCCCTAAATGGTTATTTTTCTCAAGAGTAAATTTTCTTTGTATTTGGCAACTGTTGCGATTTGCACTTCAAACTACATTTTAGATTTTTAATTATTTATACAGACAAAAAAAAATAATTCTATATCTTTTTAAGTATTTCCTAATATCGTCAAGAATATCGTTATCGCAAAAATAGCCTGCAATATTGTGATATTATTTTAGGGCCATATCGCCCAGCTCTAGCGTGTGTGTGTGTGTGTGTGTGTGAAAGTGTGTGATCATGGTAAAATGCTGTCCTGAAGCTACTTACTTTAGCAGGAGCTTTGAATTCTTTGCCAGCTGCTGAGGAACCTTTTTTAAGCTTTCCATTACAGTAGCTCAAAATCTGTCTGAGACGTTATTAAAGCATTTTGACCAACCATGTATATAGCACGTTGTTAGAAAAATTGCAGGAAACCTTGAAAATTGATAATCTGTCACCAACAGAAAAAACCTCACCATTTTTCTGCGCAGATCGTTGATGGGGAAATGAAGAGCTGGAGACTAAAGTTCTCAGTTTAACATAGTTTTATTACAATACGTCAAAAAATGTGCACTTTACAGAGAATCTCCGGGTTCAAAAACTCATGTCCCTGAATACAAACAGACAGGTTTCAGTTGGTGAAGTCTGAACCACGTCTCTCTCCCTGAACACATTAAAATACTAACATTTGTTTACAAAACATGCTGGTTGATTTCTTGCAGGAAGTTCCGCCTTCTTGATCGCTGATTCGCCAGTTTTAATTAATACAACGGCACGTCATGCCACCTGGGCATACGATCTTGCTCCCCCGCAGTATCTCAAAAAATTTGAATTTTTCAAAAGACACATTTTAAAAAGTATGTTTAATATGGAAATGTTGGCCTCTGAAAGTATGTCTGTCTATATGACTCAATACTTGGTTGGGGCTATTTGACTTGAACTACTGGAAATGGACTTTTACATCATATTCTAATGTACTTAGTGTGCATGTATGTGTGTGTGTGTGTGTGTGTGTGTGAGAGAGAGTTTTGTCTATAGAAACCAGAAGGTTTTGATGCAGTCAGTCAAAATTTTACAATTTCAGATGTAGTGTATACAGTATGTCCTCCTGCCAGAGTGGAAGAAAAGACTGTTTGTTTGTGTGTGTCAGCGCTCTGACAAATCTGTCTTTGTAAATTGGTGTCACTGTGTGTGTGTGTGTGTGTGTGTGTGTGTGTGTGTGTGTGTGTGTGTGTGTGTGTGTGTGTGTGTGTGTGTGTGTTCAGTCCCCGGACCACAGTGTGGTGTTAACAGTCGGGCGGTGTCAAGCGTTTGTAGTCCTGAAGAGTCGGCGTGTCTCACAGCTCTGTCTGCGTATTGATGTTGGCTGTGATTGGGATTTCTCTGCACGACTGCAGGAGTGTCAACACATTCCCATGCTGCACTCTATCAAGGCTCGGAGAGGTTAAGAGTGCAGCAGACGAGTTCAGAATCGTTTCAGATGAAGCACGCAGTCCTGCACACAAGTTCCCTCGGCGATGAATATAAATCTGTGTTGGACTTTTACACACAATTACACCTCAAATGTAAACAGACAATACATCAAATCTGGTGTAAACAGAGCATTTAAAGATCAGGGCATTGTTTCTACAGGGGAAGATAAATGAGGATCCATTTCACAGATGTTTTTAAGATGAAGCGATGCTCCCCAAAACCATTTTAAATGTTATATATGCTCTTAACGAATGCCTCTGTGCACCTGTGCAATGCAAAGAGCATCTCTGGATGCTCCACCATCCTACAGAGGGAAATGTTTCATTGAAGTTTTTATTATTTTGTGTTCATTTTTAAGCCTGTCTTTAGATTTTTTGGGGATTTAAGAGGAACGCTTTCCTCAATCAGCAACTCAATTATTAACTTTACTTTCTTTAACTTCCAGCTCAGCGATGTTATCATTATGCTTTTTGATTGATGCATTTTCATATATAGCACAGTCCACCCTACATTAAGTGTCCTGAGTGTACACTGTAAACAATTGTCTTGTAAATTAACAGTAGAATACTGGCAGCAGGGTTGCAGCATTCTACTGTTAATGTTACAGTTCCTCTACTGTTATCTACTTTACAGGATGTTACTGTGATAAAACCACATACTGAATTACAGTAAAATCCTGCATTTCATTGATTTTTACAGTAGACTAAAACACAGTATAATGCTGAGGCTAGTTGCAATATTGTTGCAGTATACAATGCAGTCATTTTTTTGTAAATAGAGCATATTACTGTCTGAAAGCCAATTACTATGAATTAAGTGCTGTCTAGTATCTCAAAATAATGACTTAGTATCCAAAAACGACTTAATATCTCAAAATAATGGCTTAATATGTAAAAAAAAACAAAAAAAAAAACGACTAAGTATGTCAAAAATATGATTTAATATCTCAAAATAATGACTTAAAATTTCAAAGTAATGAGTTGGTACATCAAAATTACTTAATATCTCAAAATGAATGACTTAATATCTCAAAATTATGACTTAAAATCTCAAAGTAATTACTTGGTATACCAAAGAAATTACTTAATATCTCAAAATAATGATCGTTATACAATGCAGGCATTTTTTATAAATAGAGCCTATTACTGACTGAAAGCCAATTACTACGAATTAAGTGCTGTCTTCACTGTAACTTCAGAAATTGAAATATATCATATACTGAATGAGTTAGTTAAGTAAAATACAGCCATTAAAAATGTATACAAGAAGAAACTTAGAAAATATCATATATCATATATTTTATGGGAAACGGCAAGCTACCTACAAATATTGCCCAGAATGCATTGTTTTCTACAGTATAATACCTTTTTTAATGGAAAACAGTATGTTACTGTCATAATTTGGCTGTTTTCTTACAGCAACAGTTACAGTGTACTGGAGTATGTATAAAAACATAGCAATGAATCGATTAATTGATCATTAACGTTATAGATGCTTGAATTGGCAGGTTTCTTTAAAACGCCCATCCCTAGTACACTTTAAAAAAAAACCCTGTTGTTTTTACGGTAAAAAACCGGCAGCTGTGGTTGCCAGAATTTTACTGTAATAAATACGGTGCAACTTTTTAAAATATTACTGCAAAAAGATATTAGCACTGTTGATTTTACATTCAAGATTGCCAGTTTATTACATTTTTTACTGTATGAATAAAGTATTTTACAGTGGAGTAATGTACGTTTCAAAAAACGAAACTCTAAAAAATACTGTTTTGGCTGATATATACATTTATGGTGTTTCATTTAGTGAAACTGAATTAACCCATTTATCATTTTACGGTCTTTTACTGTCGTGGTTTAGCAGTTTTTCACCGTAAAATCTACAGACATTTTTTACAGTGTAAGTACCTCATATGACCCCACTTAAAAAAATACTTTAATCAGCGTCTTGACTAACGTCTGTGTACAGGCCTTGGGAAGTATAACTGTCCAAGTCACATTTAATTAATACTGTATTTTTACCACTTTATGAGCCAGTCTGTGCTCATGTGATATCAGGTAGAGCTCCTTGATAAATCAAAGCTGGATCTTCCTTCTAGTTCAATCCGTCCTACTGTGTATAAAGATCAGTCTCCTCTAAGTATGAGGATATGGCTGGATGCCATGGATGTTAATAAAGTTACAATGTATGAAAAAAGGTCAAATGGTTGATCCTATTACCCTTCATAAGGGAACTGACAGTGATGGCTGGCCCCGGTGGCCTGCTGAGAATCAAAGCAGCGAGGTGGCACCGTGAACTGCAGTGGCTTCGCCTGTTAATGGGACCTTAAATCACTTTATGATCTACATTATTTAACAAGCCTTCATCTTTTGATGCAGTTATGTATCAGCTGATATGCATTTACATCACAGTCCTCATGTTTGATGTCCTTGACATTGAACAGCTAGCGTGCTCCCTGCTGCTGTAGCGGCTGATAACACACAGTCAATATCATCATGTCACAGTCGTACCTGTGAATCCAAGCTAGCTTATCAACAGTCGATGTAAATGTCACTAGTTTGGTTCTGCCTTCTTAGCCGTGCACTCTGGAGAACCCCGATCTCTGCTCGATATCCCACAGGATACCATAATTCCTTCTGCAAATATTTATAATCATCACCTCAGCGTTCCCCCACCAGGTTTAGAGAACATGCACACTCACGCATTGTTGGTTAGAGGCTGCACAGGGAAGGCTGGATGACAACACTCTCCTGGTGCACACATTAATCTGGCATCTCATCGCCGCCTTGCAATATTGCTCTGACAAGAAGATCCCGATTGCTGGAGCACGCGGGGGGGAGGGGTAGCGGGGAGAGAACAGCAGCTTTAATATGGCAGCTGATAAGGTAAGTGAGTGAATACAACCTACGTGAACCCCTCAGCCAGGATCTCACTATCTCCCCGTATACCTTTTCTTTTTCTCATTTTGCTCTACCCATCCACCTCCCATTTAGAATTGCAAATGAGCCCATGTGTTCCTTTACTGGCGAGGTGGGAGATAAGGAGCGAGGTGCCGAACATATCAGCAATCTGAGCATGCTGTTCATCCCCATTTATTTATTTTATTCCTGGCATTTATTTATCTATCTGTCACAGCATGAATGTATGGTTTCTTGTTCATGTACACATGAATGCGAGAGGATTTTTGCTTGTTAAAGTGATAAAGATGGATTGCTTGTTTGTGTGTGATCTAGCTCAGATTGTGTTGTATTCAAGCGTGCACTTAAAGGATGGGTGGGTACAGAAAATACAGTTTCCCAGAAATGCTTGTGTGCAGTGTGTTCCTGCGTTATTGTGAATTCACAAACGGTTCTAGATGAGGAAGGGCTGGAGATGAAACTTTGGGTTTGGCTTGAGTCAGCAGGCGGTGATAGGCGAGCCCAGAGTATCGCCTGCAAGATGGATTCCAGGAGATCACAGAGTCATTCACCCTACACAGATAGACATGGAGACAGCTCTTGGTAGCCGAGCACAGAGATGGTGGAGAAAACAAGATAAGATGTACGAGCACACACACGTACACGGAGGCTGTCAGTCAGTGGTGGTGGAGTTGGAAAAACACCAAGCTCAGTTTCATCATGAACAGCAAAGAAAAGAAAAGAGAAAAAAAAGACCTGGTGGAACTGTAACATCTGAAAAGTGCCTATGGGCAAGATTTGTTGAGACATGTTATTTTAACGGTACACGGAGAAACACATACTGGGAATCAGATTTTGCTGGTAGAATCTGAAATTGTTCTTTTTTTAACACTATCAGCCATAACCGGTTGTAAGTTCTTGATATGAATTTTTTCGGGAAAGAAACTTGAATGATCTTTCTTGACAGCATTTTTCTGCATTGCTAATTCCATAGTATCACATTGCAAAAGTGGAAAAAAAGAGAAAGGTTTCAGATTATTTTGACAGGAAAAATGTGCACTTTCCCATATAATTGTATATGTGTTTGTGTGTAAATTGGGTATGACTGGAAAGCTGAGACTTTTGTGGATTTAATGAGCCCAATTGTATTTATTTTTTACATTTGTACACAAACACAAAGCGACAAGTTCAGAGGAACACTGACACTGACAGAAGCAGAGTCTGATGTCCTGAACATGTGTTTATAGCTGAACACCAGTCCCTTAAGAGCAAAAATTACATGTTAAATTTCAAAATTTCAGCACACAAACATAGTGAAACTGACAAATCCTCTGGCTGTTAACCAAGACCTATAGAAAATATTCTAAAATCCTTAACATGCTTTAAACTGACAGCTGAGGAACTCCAGAGGGTTGAACACCTTTAGCTGTGAATGCAGTTTGTGCAAATTAATTCTTGCAGTGTCTTATTTTATTATTAATTTCCCTCGGATGTACTGCGATGTACTGCAACTGCTAGTGGCAGTATAGTAAAGTCTAATTATAAAGGTGTTGAAAATAGGTGGGGCTGAATTAGATATTCCAATCCTCAGGATATTGCAATGATGAAATCTTATTGGTTTCATTTCCAGAACTTTGATAGCTTGGTTGCAGAGGGATGTTGGTGGTTTAATAACAGAGACTGAAGCCTGAGAACAAGAAGTTGTGCAGCATGAGGGATGATGTTAGTCCCCATTGTCATGAAATAGTATTTTTGGACCTGGATCTCACTGTATAAAATAACCTCTATGATAATCACCATAATCAAACTACGGACTTGGAGCATTCAGAGGAGGACTGGGCCGCTTGTGAGTGCTTTGGGACGTATCGGGGGGCGCCGGCAGCCCCCGCTGCTAAAGAAGAGTAAGAACGAGTCTCCAAAAGTCACCACACTGCAAAAAAAGAAAAGTTGGGTGAACTCAAAATTTCAAGGCAACAAACTTCGATAAAATTTTAAGTTGGACAATTAAACTAAATATTTTAAGTTTTGTTTTTGAGTTTGCTCAACTCTGAATTCAGATTTTTGTCAACTCAACTGTAAGTTGTACTAACTTATAATTTTACATTGTAATAACTTTTAATCCTTACTTCTGCTAACTTCTGCAATGTGCTGAATTGGCACGATTGAAATGCCGCTATGAAATGTTAGCTAATGTTGTGACCACAATTTTGAGTTAGCATTGATACGCTAATGGCTACTCTTGTAGCTGTAACAAGCAGCGCCGCTAGAATCAGTTAGCCGCTAGCATCAGTTAGCCGCTAGCATCAGTTAGCCGCTAGCTTTCGCTAATGACCAAATTTCACAACAAAGAAATAAGAGTTATCAGAACTATTGTCCCTTGTTGTGAACCCCAACTTAAAGATATAAGTAACAACAACTCACCAACTTGTTTTTGAGCAGACAACTGGCTTCCTTTGTTGTGCTAACTTACATTATTGCCCTAAATGTCAATAATTTATATTTCAAAGTTTTACCAACTTAAATCACTGTTTTAGGCCAAAAAATACAAGTTGGCTGTTTTTGCAGTGTAGATTTGTCGCTAGTCGCTTTATTGAAAAATCACTATGAAGAGTCACTAAATCTAACAACAAAGTTGCTAAGTTGGCAACACTGCATTAGAACCAGCTCTGCAATCAGCCTCTTTGTCTCACACATTAACATTAACTGAACCCGGAACAGGCAGCAGGGTGTTTGAGGTTTTCATGTCTTAGAATAGTCTGTCTTATTTCTATCTAATTAGCATACACAAGGCTCTACTAGATCTCTTCTGGGTGCACACACTGCTTCCAAGCTTTAAACACACACACACACACACACATAAACCCACACACAGCTTAAGCCTGTCTTGCGGTGCCCAGCATGCCATGTCCACTCGACTGCTCGGTTGCCAGGTCTGATACAAGGCCGCGCCGCGCCAAGCCACTTGCCCCTCAACGGGAGGTGTGAATCTTGGCATCCAAAGATAGCTGTGACCAGCACATCATCACCATGGTAACTGCCAAATGACACCACGGCCCCCAGTCCCTTCCCTGACTCTCACCAGTCGTGAAAGGTCATGTACGATGTACTTGTGTTGTCAGAACAAAATCCTTTTGTATGTCACCAGTTTGGTTTCCTGCAGGTTTTTAAATGTTACCTGGTCTTGAACAAACACCAACTGGTACAAGCTGTGATTGTATAAAATGATAGAAACATATTCATATTATACACGCTCACACGCATCACAAAGAGCAGGCCTTGGCCTCTGCAGATATAAATGTGGGGTGTAATCAGTGGGTATTTTCAGCAGAATTACATGGTCCAAGAGGAGACAGTTCTCCCTGACAATAACTATAATCCACATCCACACATTCATCCCATCAGAGTAATAAGGTTGCTTGCAAACTGATACTGTTGGCAATAAGCAAACATCCGCCCACAGACACACACAGACACTGTAGATGTTGAGATATTCACTCTATATGAATCTCCAGGTGCATGCATTGATTGTGTGCTGTATCTGTTACCATATAGCTTTCTTCATATATTACATTGCTCTCACTTGATAAGCCTACAAATCAGTTCAGTGAGCCACTTCATGTATGACGGCAGTGGTGGAAGCAACCTGGTCTCACAGGAATCCGTGAAATAGCCACGGATTTCGCTTAACTCAAAATCCGTGGAATAGCCACGGAATCACTCAAATTTCCGTGAAACTGACACGGATTTGGCTACAATGCAAGTTAATGACAGTCATATCCCGTGGCTATTCCAACATACAAAGTGATTATGTACATTCACTGAGTGAATATTTAGAAAATAAAACATATATTTCTCGCTAGAAATGTGATCAAAATCCATTTTTATGCAGAAACTAAGTCAAAATATTGATTTTTTTCACTAAAAATGACAGAACTGTCCGCCATGTTTTTTTGTTCTGACTGCCAGAACCTTGAAAGTCACGTGACTTGGAACAAACCAATAGGAACAAATATCCATGGAATAGCCACGGGATATGACTGTCATTAACTTGCATTGTAGCGAAATCCGTGTCAGTTTCACGGAAATTTGAGTGATTCCGTGGCTATTCCACGGATTTTGAGTTAAGCGAATCCGTGGCTATTTCACAGATTCCTGTGAGACCATGTTCGGTGGAAGTGAACAGTGTGCATGTTAAAAAAAGCAGCAGTTATTTATAACATTGAAGAGGACAAATTATGCCATGTTTTAGGTCCATAATTGTATTTTGGGTTTCTACTAGAACATCTTTCCATGCTCTAATTTTTTTGTAGAACACATACTTTTTCTCATACAGTCTGTCTGAATATACCGGTATTCACCTTCTGTCTGTAACGCTCTGTTTTAGCACTTGTTTTGAGTTTCCAAATCTTCTGTGTGACACTCTAAGTGTCTCTGCACCATCATTGCAGCTGGAGAATGACTCTAATGGTACCGTAGCTGCACTTTCTACCCATCTACAGGTGCATCTCAATACATTATACAAAAGAATATGATGGAAAAGTCCATTTCCAGTAGTTCAAGTCAAATAGCCCCAACCAAGTATTGAGTCATATAAATGGACATACTTTTCAGAGGCCAACATTTCCATATTAAACACACTTTTTAAAATTGGTCTTTTAAACTTTTAAAATGCCTTGAACATGCTGGATGCCTGAAAAATCATGATTTGGTTATTTGATCCAACAGACACTAGACAATTGAGCCCTAATCGACTAATATTGCTGTTTGACATAACTTCATATTACAGCAAATACATAAAAAGTTGGAAAAATTTGAAAATGACTCCAAACTACAGTATCTTTGAACTATCTCTTAACCAATTCACACACATTGAGGCTTCTCTATGTGATCTTTTGATAACTAATGAAATACTTTTTTACTTCCAAATTCGCTGAGCCTCCTCTGAAACACTTTGGAGGCAGCCCTGGGGAGGCCAGCCTCCCACTTTGAAAACCTCTGTAATAGAGTATTTTAACAGTGTCATCCTGGTACATTTACTACAGGAAAGGATCCTAATAAAAGCTGAACATGGATAGAGTACAGGGTTCGGCCTGTAAGGGCATGCTGGAAACAGAGAGCTGTCATTCAGCCACACTGGGAAGCAAAAGTCTTCACAGCTGCTCCTCATGTCACTACACTGTAAAAAATATTCTGTTTAATTTACAGTAAAATACAGGCAGCTGTGGTTGCCAGAACTTTACCGTAAAAAATACAGTGAGTGGGTTTTCTACTGTAAATTTAAATGTAAATATCAGCAAAATCTGTCATTTAGACTGAAAAATCACTTGCCATTTTATCCCTATTGTGTCTCTTTTTGGTAATTTTGTGTCTCATTTGATAATTTTACATATTTTTTTGGTCATTTTGTGTCTTTTTTATTGATAATTTCATGTCTCTTTTGGTCATTTTCTGTCTCTTTTTTGATAGTTTTGTGTCTCTTTTGGTCGTTTTCTGTCTCTTTTTTTGGTCGTTTTGTGACTCTTTTGGTCATTTTAGGTCCTTTGTTAGGTCCTTTGGTCTGCTATTATTTTTAGGGTAGTTATGTCCTTGTGACGTGATGGTATTTCTCCATTCATTTTAAATGAAAAATCTAATATTTTTTACAGCAAAACTGTGTTTTCTAAAGTTTATGACAGAAAAAAGTAAAAGTTTTGTGCTATTCTTTGATTTACGGTGATTAAAAGTGTCTACTACGGTGATATTACATTTTTAATTTCACGCCCTATTTCTGATATAATTTGACAGTGTTTTACTGTAATTTCTACAAACATTTTTTACAGTGTATATGAGGTGAGGCAGGATAATGACTCATAACAGTATAGACTTTCTGACACTCTTTCGTCCAAGGTGTTTATACTGTTACACTTATTTGCACATAGGAAAAGAAAAGTGACAGAAATAGTTGTGTGAAGAATGAAAAATAGAGCTGGAACAGAGGGCTGAAGTCTCAGCTCAGAAAAACACAAAAGGTTCAATCCTGTTTTTAGAAATATTTCAATCGTTTCTTTCTTCCAAAAATCTGCAAACTGTTATTCACACATTCTTCTCCTATCAGCAGGACCACCATGACTCGCTGCTCTCTGGCATCTGCCAAAGATCTCTATCCTGTTTACAGCTGATTCAAAACTCAGCTGCCAGGATTTTAACTGGAACTATGAAACGAGACCATATTTCACAGAAGCTGGCATCCACTGCACTGGATACAGTGCTCGTTGCTTTTGAAATGGTTACAAAATCGGACTGATTTTAAAGCCCTGATGCCAAGTTAGAGCCTTATGTTCCTCCTTGATACCTGAGATCCTCAGACACTTCCAGATCTAGACTCAAACTGAAAGATGACAGAGGCTTTCAGGCTGCTGGACTTTGGAAAGAGAGATGAGATCCTGTCTGTCTTTACAGGAAACTGTGTCTTCTTTCAGTTGCTTCCAAATAACATTTTGTTCTTTGTTGCTTTTTCTCCGTCTTTAATGTTGTTTCAGCTTGTCCTATTAAGCATTTAGGTGCTATATAAGTAAAGTGATTTTTACTTTTTCTCATCTGCATACCTGGACAGTCTTTGTTTGCAGTTCTTTTTTTTTTAAGTAACAGATATTATTTGATGGAACGTCCCCAATTTTGCGCTAAAACGCTCTGTTTGAGCACTTGTTTTGAGTTTCCAAATCTTCTGTGTGACACTCTAAGTGTCTCTGCACCATCATTGCAGCTGGAGAACGACTCTAACGGTACTGTAGCTGCACTTTCTACCTATCTACAGGTGCACCTCAATACATTAGAATATGATGGAAAAGTCAATTTCCAGTAGTTCAAGTCAAATAGCCCCAACCAAGTATAGTATATCATATAGATGGACATACTTACATATGTCATAACAGAAATTATTTGATGAAACGTCCCCAATTTTGTCATCACAAAAGTTTGGAGGAAGGTAATTTTAGATGTCGTTCAACAGTCCGTCAGCTTAGCTGAAGCCTTCAGCTCTAACTCTGGTATTCCCATCGACGGTATAAAGATCATGGATGTGGTCAATGTGACATCCCCCATTGGTTTGTGGACTTTGGTTCTGAGACCTCGAACCGTCCCCATCTGGGCTTTTTGCCACCAGCGCATGTGCAGATCGGACTGGGATTTGAAAGGAATTTAAGTTAGCACTAGCAATAGCTTGCTAGTTTGGTTAGTAAAGGGTTTTTCTTATGCAAAATCAACAGCCGACTCCATGTCTTTCAGTCTATGTGGACACCAAGCAAGAAACTCTTAAGTAACCAAAATAGTACAGTTCACTTTCACGAACTAAAAACACACAGTGCCCCAAGCTCAGATCTCTGGACATGTGTAGTAAGATGCTGCAGATGTTTTATTAGTCTGTGGTGGTAGTGTGTTGTTTTATGCTGCAGTCTGCTGGGGAGGCAGCATCACACACAGAGATGATCAGACTGGTCTACAGAGCTGGTTCTGGTCTACAGAGCTGGTTCTGGTCTAAAGAGCTGGTTCTGGTCTACAGAGCTGGTTCTGGTCTACAGAGCTGGTTCTGTGGTTGGAGCCAGGTTGGAGCCACTGGAGGAGGTGGTGGAGAGATGACCTGTCAACATGTTGGAGGATCCTGAAATAACCAGATCATCTGCTACACAAAACCTTTATGGAGCAAAACAACAGCAGTGGACGGCTCCTCTCTCTCTGTTGCAGGACGGAGAGATTCAAAAGATCCTTCTCTCCTCCAGCCATCAGACTGTCTACTTCTAACAGAGATTCTACCAGACTAACTGAATTTACCCTTGGGGATGAATAAAGTAATTTTGATTTGATTGGTTTGATTGATGGTAGCAACCTGCTTTGTCGTCAATTTTTCTCTAAACGGAACATTGATTTACAAAATAGGCAACATGGTGTATTGGAGAAGACTTGCAACTAGCGTTTGAGGCCATAAACTCATAATGAGAATGTTCACTGAGGTAATAAATCAAGGAAAATGTACTTGAAATAGGTTCATTTTCTCATAGACTTCTATACAACCAGCAGGGTCGCTCCCTTGGAACCCGTGGCTATTCCATGGATATTTGTTCCTATTGGTATGTTCCAAGTCATGTGACTTTCAAGGTCCCGGCGGTCAGAACAAAAAACATTGCGGACAGTTCTCTCATTTTTATGAAAAAAAATCACTTCGTTTCTGCATAAAAATGGATTTTGATCACATTTCTAGCGAGAAATATATGTTTTATTTTCTAAATATTCACTCAGTGAATGTACATAATCACTTTGTATGTTGGAATAGCCACGGGATATGACTGTCATTAACTTGCATTGTAGCGAAATCCGTGTCAGTTTCACGGAAATTTGAGTGATTCCGTGGCTATTCCACGGATTTTGAGTTAAGCGAATCCGTGGCTATTTCACAGATTCCTGTGAGACCAGGTTGCTTCCTTGCCATTAGAAAGAGTGCAGGTGTAAGACATGATCATTCCCAACAATGACTCACCAAGCTCCTCACAGGAGAGAAGGAGAGGCATAAGGTTTCTCCAGGAGTTTACAGGTGAATGCTGGAGGGGGCGGGGCTATAAACCATGAATGTAGCTCACAGCTGGAGCCGTCTGCCTGAAATGGCTCACAGGTTCTGCACCATTTAGGATTCCATCTCGAGCCCTTTTCAGTTTTCTCCTCCTTCTCCTCAAACTGCTTGACGATTCTCCCCACCCACCCCCAAATCAATTTCTAAATCCAATTAGTCATTGCATTAGACTGTGAGGAAAAACACCACAGTGCACTGTAGCCTGACAAATGTTTGGCTGCCGCCGTTGTTTGTTTGCCATGTGAGAGTTATTGATCAGAGGGTACGAGGGTGATAGAGGAGGGGAGGTGGAGGTGGGGGACCTGGTGGAGATAAGTGTTATTGTAAAGTAAATGTGAAGCACTTGTCTATTTCAGGGTTTGGAAGGGAAGAAAACAGGATTGATAGGCAGGGAGGAAGTTCTGAAGGGGGGGGAGAAGAGGAGGATGGGGGAGGGGGGCAACATCTGGCAGCAGCTGGAGGTGAAGCAGGTGAGGAAGACAGATAAAGAAGGTTTGTGGGGGGTAAAAGAGAGATTTGGGTAGGCTTGGAGTCAGAGATTAAGGGGAGGAGAGTGGCACAGAGTGAGTGTTATTGCCTGAGGTTGAATGTGTCAAAAGCAAAAAAAAAAAAAAATGATGATGCCAGGCGAGGCCGGGGGGCCGCCTGGCTATCTGGAGGTACCCCGCAGCCAGCAGAGCCCACTCCAAGATACCAACATGAAACAGAGAGAATGAGATGGATGGAGGGTGGGAGATGAGAGGCAGAGAGAGAGAGAGAGAGAGAGAGAGAGAGAGATTCAGAGGGGGATAAACAAAGAGGCTGATGAGGACAGAGCCAACGAGGATCAAAGGGGCCGAGTGACTTCGCAGTTTCACCCAAATCCCCCTGAAATCCCCCATGATGCTTTGAAGGTTCTCATACTGTAGCTCTACAAGCCAAAACAACAGTTTTGACATGTATTACACCGCAAAAAAACACCCGACGGCATGTTGCTTTGGGCCACAACCTTTAATGGATAATAACACAGTAACACGTAATATACTCGCATTTATTATTCCACGATTATTCAAAAGGAAATTAAATTCAAAGGCCAGAGCAATACGAGAGTGCACATCCATAACGGTTTACAATAGAAAACATAATAACCAATTAACAGCATTAACGGCTGCAGCTGAATTATCAGGACACAATGTACTCATTTATGTGCATAAATACATAAATCATTTCATTTTCACGGGGTCCCCAAAACGAGGTCGCATGGTAAACATCATTCAGATATTCAAATGTATGCAAACACAAACAAGCTGGCTTTTCTTTCTTCCAGAGGTAAAGATATGAGATTTGAGAAAGTCTATATTGTTCAAAGTATTTTCTCTCATTTCATCCCTTCTTCTTCTGTGTCGTCTCGTCTCGGCCCGGCTCTTATATGTGTGCCGTGATTTCACTGCTCTGTGTTGCAATTTCAACATTTCAATATTTCATCTAATATTTCCAGAGCAGAGAGCAGCGTCGCTGAATTATTTAGCACAGCCGGAAATCTGGGTGAAGAAAGTCTGACACACACACACAATACTAATAACAGCGTGCAAACACAGTCCCACTGTAGATTTATAGCTCTGACTGTGGACTTTTAGCAGAGGAAAGTGTGAAATGGTCATTGTTGAACTGTGACCTGGGAAGCAGAGAGGTAGATCCATCAGGAGAACTGATCCCCCTCCTGCTGTAATCACCATCCACAGAGCTGTCCCACGGCTGATGGATGACCACTCTCTAACCCATCTTCTCTTTCTCACACACACACACACATGCATACTGTACACACACACACGAACACACACACTGTCAAAAATGTTTGTAGAAATAACAGTAAAACACGTATTAGACACTTTTAATTACCGTAAATCAAAGAATAGCACAAAACGTTTACTTTTTTCTGTCATAAACTGGAAGAAACATACAGTTTTGCTGTAAAAATATAACATTTTCATGCAAAATTTATGGAGAAATACCATGATGTGTGATTGAATGACACAATTACCCTAAAAATAACAGGAATACTCAGTCTAAATTACAGTTTTTGCTGATATTTACATTTAAATTTAGAATAGAAAATCCACTCACTGTCATTTTTACGGTGAAGTTCTGGCAACCACAGCTGCTGGTATTTTACCGTAAATTAAACAGATTATTTTTTACAGTGCACACACACACACACACACACACACACACACACACACACACACACACACACACTGTCAAAAATGTTTGTAGAAATAACAGTAAAACACTGTCAAATACATCAGAAATGGGGCGTAAAATTACAAATTGTACATCACCGTATTAGACACTTTTAATTACCGTAAAACAAAGAATAGCACAAAACGTTGACTTTTTTTCTGTCATAAACTGGAAGAAACACACAGTTTTGCTGTAAAAATATAACATTTTCATGCAAAATTTATGGAGAAATACACTGTAAAAAATAATCTGTTTAATTTATGGTAAAATACCGACACCTGTGGTTGCCAGAACTTCACCGTAAAAATTACAGTGAGTGGATTTTCTATTCTAAATTTGAATGTGAATATCAGCAAAAACTGTAATTTAGACTGAATAATCCTGTTATTTTTAGGGTAATTGTGTCATTCAATCACACATCATGGTATTTCTCCATAAATTTTGCATGAAAATGTTATATTTTTACAGCAAAACTGTATGTTTCTTCCAGTTTATGACAGAAAAAAGTAAATGTTTTGTGCTATTCTTTGATTTACGGTAATTAAAAGTGTCTAATACGGTGATGTACAATTTTTAATTTTACGCCCCATTTCTGATGTATTTGACAGAGTTTTACTGTTATTTCTACAAACATTTTTGACAGTGTACCATGATGTGTGATTGAATGACACAATTACCCTAAAAATAACAGGATTATTCAGACTAAATTACAGTTTTTGCTGATATTTACATTTAAATTTAGAATAGAAAATCCACTCACTGTAATTTTTACGGTGAAGTTCTGGCAACCACAGCTGCCGGTATTTTACCGTAAATTAAACAGATTATTTTTTACAGTGCACACACACACACACACACACACACACACACACACACACACACGGTCACCTATAAATCAGGAGACGCAGACGTGGTCATTCCTAAGGCGAGCATTGTCATGGATATGTGACATTTTCTACATGTAGATTGAGGAATCCTGCAGGAATTTAATTTGTAGCTTTTTAATACGCCGTCAGCAGCTTGAGCGTGACTTTGTGTTTGTGCTTACAGGCAGCATGACGAGCCTTTGTGCATCTGCCGGAAGCATTATTTTTGGCCTTTATGCACATGGGCACCGTCTGTATGAATCATCTCTCCCCTCATATGTTTCCCTCATCTCACTTTACACTGTCAGAGGAAAGCAAACGAGAGGGAGAAAGGGAGAGTTATGGACATCTGCTGTGCTCCTCTGATGGACCCAGCTGCCATTCTTCCATCATATTAAAACAAGGGGCAGGTTATTATACATATATATATTATATTACTGAGACCACTGTATTCAAGACACCAACAACTTGCCATAGAAAAATCCTTGCTGTGATTTGGAAACAAAAACCTTTTCTAGATATTTGCAAGTTTTGCATTTTTTGTTGATTGGATGTTGACACATCAGAAACCCCCTTATTGTTAATGTAGCTATGATTCCATACATCATCTGAATGCTCTAGGTCTCTAGTTTGTGGTTGTTAAGTTTCACAAGACTGTGATTATCCCAGAGGTCACAGTAGGGCTGGCATTATATTGGTATTGCAAGTTATACCAATATATTTTAGAATGAGATACAGTACAGGCCAAAAGTTTGGACACACCTTCTCATTCAATGCGTTTCCTTTATTTTCATGACTATTGACATTGTAAATTCATCAAAACTATTAATGAACACATGTGGAATAATGTACTTAACAAAAAAGTGTGAAATAACTGAAAACATGTCTTATATTCTAGTAAGCAAAGGGTGGTTACTTTGAGGAATCTAAAATACAAGACATGTTTTCAGTTATTTCACACTTTTTTTGTTAAGTACATAATTCCATATGTGTTCATTCATAGTTTTGATGCCTTCAGTGAGAATCTACAATGTAAATAGTCATGAAAATAAAGAAAAACGCATTGAATGAGAAGGTGTGTCCAAACTTTTGGCCTGTACTGTATATATGTGTGTGTGTTAGGTGACCATGACTTAAACGAGGTATTGTGGCGTTGAGTTAAAACTAAACTCTTTGCACGTTTTGTTTAAGATATCACCATTCGGCCTGAAAATTCCGGGATATGAGTTTTGGTCCATATGTCCCAGCCCTATAGGTCACAGCAGCTCCTTTTATACACTGAGGTCAAGAAAAAAACTGCCTGAATATTCTCACCTTTCCAGTCATGCCCGATTAATGCACTTGCAATTGTCAGTTTTTTTCCTTGTGATATGTACCTGAACTTTGAAGCATTATTTATAGCCCTTTCTGACATCATATCACGGCATGGGTGGTGCCATTGTATTCCTTGGTTCTGGGGTTTTCAGTATTTTCAGCAGCCTTTAAAGACAGGAAGTTGCCTGTTGACACAGACTTCCATTTGGAGGTGAAGAGGTTAATAGGAGGGACCAGTACAAATGATTCAGTCAGCTAACAAAGAACTGAGCGAGGCAGGAACTGCTTTCTCTTTCATGAACAAAAAGTGTACATTATGGCATCAATCATCCTCAATTACTGTATTTGCAATTGCCACGCTGACAGGCAGGGAAAGGGCACAGTCAGCACTTACTGGCTTGATTACAGTGCTTCAATCAAACCGTATTCACTGAGATCTCCAAAAGCTGCGCTGATGGAGGTGAAATGAACAGGAAATGGAGACTGCCTACTGCCCTCCACAAGGACTGACGGGAAGGTGAAAAGAGCTTTGCAGGTAGATTTTGTCGTCAGGATAAAAAAAGCATATTGTGAAGTTAAGAAGTTAAGAAGTCACGGCCGCCCTTTGCGCTTGAAAGTTTTAAGCGTGAGGTGAGAAATTCATCTGAAAGTTTCAAAGTCCTTCATTCTGCTGATCACTTAACCCCCTGTCTAATGTCCCATCCAACAGCTTTTCTTTCTTTTTTTTTTTTTTTTTACATCACATTAAGGGCATAATGACACCCATTCAGAGGACCTCTTAATTACATTTGTTTTACTTGGATAACTGTAACTCCAACTTTTACTCTTTTAGTTTAGTTCACAAGCATTTAAAAGGCCCAGAAAACCTCTTTACTGTCTTTTTTCCCCACAGTCTGGTATACAGGTGCATCTCAATGAATTAGAATATCATAGAAAAGTTTATTAATGTCACTAATTCAATTCACAATTGATTCAATTACACACAGAATGAAGCATTTCACGTCTTAATGTATTGAATATCTTCTAATTATAATGATCGTGGCTTACATTTAACCCTTGTGCACCCTTTCAGAAAATACCCCACGTATTACCTTAGGTGCAAAAAATGTTCACCTCTTAAAAAGTGCTATAAAAATATTATATATGAATATTTTTTTTCACTTTCAATGCATTGAATCTTTTGACCAACTTCAGTCCTGATCATAACTATACAGTTTACATGTATTTCTACATAATAACAACAATTTGAAGACCTAAAATTCAGTGTCTCAAAAAAATTGAATATTACAAAAGACCAATTTTAAAAAATATGTTATGGATATGTTGACCTCTGAAAAGTATGTCATCTATATGACTCAATACTTGGTTTGGGCTGTTTGACTTTTCCATCATATTTTAATGTATTGATGCACCTGTATGTCATTTATTAGCAACATCACTGATTTTGATGCATTGTATCAACACTGCAGTGCTCCATAATACAGCAATGTACAAGGAAAATAACAAATATAACAAATAAAAGCAAAATGTGTTTGCTCCACAGAGAAAACGGCTCAGTCAGGTGTAAAGTAGTAAAAACTTCAATAGCCTAGTATAACAGAATGCATGATATTATGGCTGTGGACTCAGCTATTGTGGTTTTTATGAGTTTAATGGGGACATTTCTGAGTGTCTGCATTTGGATACACAGTTTATTATCAGCATATTATAATAGTTGTGATTGAACTCCCAAAATTCAGCGTAAAAAAACAGAAAATCATGCCGTATGCATGAACACAGCCACAATTAACCGAAACATTAAAAGCCAGACATGTCCCCAGTGATGCACACATGGGTTAAATCTGCTGATGTGAGTGTATTTTTTTCAACCTGGTCTCACAGAAATCCGTGAAATAGCCACGGATTTCACTTAACTCAAAATCCGTGGAATAGCCACGGAATCACTCAAATTTCCGTGAAACTGACACGGATTTCGCTACAATGCAAGTTAATGACAGTCATATCCCGTGGCTATTGGTTTGTTCCAAGTCACGTGACTTTCAAGGTTCCAGCGGTCAGAACAAAAAACATGGCGGACAGTTCTCTCATTTTTAGTGAAAAATCAATATTTTGACTTAGTTTCTGCATAAAAATGGATTTTGATCACATTTCTAGCGAGAAATATATGTTTTATTTTCTAAATCTTCACTCAGTGAATGTACATAATCACTTTGTATGTTGGAATAGCCACGGGATATGACTGTCATTAACTTGCATTGTAGCGAAATCCGTGTCAGTTTCACGGAAATTTGAGTGATTCCGTGGCTATTCCACGGATTTCTGTGAGACCATGTTTATTTTTTTTTATTTACTTTTGGCACAATTTTACAAAATCTCTTCTGGCTGAGAAAAGGCACTCCTAATCCAGAGCTACACCACAACAAGAGTACATTAGCACACCGACTGATACCTCACTATTGACTCTCACCAGCTGACACCAGTGTGTGTGTGTGTGTGTGTGTGTGTGCTGAGCTTCTTCAAGGCGTCTGATCAGGTCTCTAGAGCTGAGCTGATGCATACCACGATCAATACCTGGCCTCCGATACCATCCCTCATATACTCAGAGATGTCTGAGGCCTGGCCCTCTCTTCTCTTTGTACCTCTCCCTATATCTGCAGCCTGTAATACAGCTTGCTTTCATAAAAGGCAGCAAGCATCATAATAAGCCGTATTATCATCCAGCTCACCGGGAATTCATCGGGAGGCCTCTCACTCCGCCTTTATTTCTTTTATTTCCCTCACTCTTCTATCTTTTCTGCGCATTATTTTAGCTCTCTCTCTCCCTCGCTGTTTCCATTCTCCGTCTCTCTTTCTCTGTACCTACCTATTACTGATGAGTCGATTTCACGATTCAGTGATGCAGAGAGGGTACAGTAGAACATGCGGTGTGCGAGTGTGAATAACAATAGCTGTCTATGGCTCATAAGAGAAACTATAATTACATGCACTGGCACAAAATCACACGCCTCATAAAAGCACAAATGGTCATTTCAGCCCAAGTCGCTGTGTTGTTGTGGGTGATTTTAGCTAATTATGTTTAGAAATCACCAAAGGTTGCATTGACTTATGTTTATTAGCAGTCTGGAGCAATCAAGCCTTTGTATTTATTTGCTTGTGTTTTTTTAATTTCGGAAAAACACAGTTTTTTCATGCTCAACAGTTTACTGACTATTCCTGCGAGCATTTTATTTGCCTCTGCTTCTGTATTTCATCTCTTTATATGTGCGCATTTGTGACAGAAATGTGTGGCATCATTAGCTGTGCATAAAAAAAGAGCAGATCTTCATTAACTATATTCTTGATTCTCTGGCATAATCAAATCAGAGCATCTTCATAAAACATTACTACTTCCTCATGAGCCCTTGAGGCTCGCTGCAAAATTTTGGGCGATGACCAGTAGGTGGCGCTCTTTAAATTGAAGTATTTTATATCTCCAAATCCGTTTGTTGGATTAACACCAAACTTGGTATACTTATTGTCAATGCCCTCCTGAGGATAACCCTTAAAGATTTCATTGATCGGCCCCTAGGTGGCGCTCTGGCGGCAGTTTAATTTAATAAGTGTCACTGTGCCCAGACCATAAGACTTAAGGCAATGAAATTCATAGGGGTGGTATAGACTGGTCCCTGTAACGCATAAACCCCAACGGCAGCATGCCCGACACGCGTGTCCTGCGAGGGCCCGTTAAGTACTGCGCGCAGTCCTAGTTATTTTTATTATTCTTTGTCCCAAATGATCGCATATTTCACTGCCTGAACATACCCCAAAACTCATGAAACTTTAAATATAAATCACACATGGTGAAAAATTTTATAATCTATTGTCATCCTGAATTTCCACCACTAGGTGGCGCTATAATAAAGGAAAGCGCGTTTAGGCAAATAACTCCCACATACTTTATCGCTCATTCAAAAAACTTATATCCACGCGTTCACTGAGTCGTGCTGAATCTCGTGATATAAGCCACGCCCATTTTCGCCTGGAGTTTTTTTTCGCAAATTCGCGAAATGTCGCAAACCTACTTTTTCGAACTCCTCCTAGGCAATTTCATCGTTTTGCACCAAACTTTGCACAGAGCATCTATGGACCCTCATGACAAAAAGTTATTAAAAGAATTTTGATTACCCAAAGAATACTCAAGTTATTAAATAACAACTTCCTGCAGGTGGCGCTATTATCAACACAAGTGTTGCATATCTCCACATTGGTGTGTCTGAATGACATGAAACTCAGGTTCCTACTTCACCATGAACCCCTGAGGCTCGCTGCAAAATTTTGGCCGATTACCACTAGGTGGCGCTCTTTAAATTGAAGTATTTTATATCTCTACATCGGTTGGTCGGATTAACACCAAACTTGGTATACTTATTGTCAATGCCCTCCTGAGGATAACCCTTGAAGGTTTTATTGATCGGCCCCTAGGTGGCGCTCTGGCGGCAGTTTATTTTAATAAGTGCCACTGTGCCCAGACCATAAGACTTAAGGCAATGAAATTCATAGGGGTGGTATAGACTGGCCCCTGTTATGCACAAACCCCGACGGCAGCATGCCCCGACACGCGTGTACTGCGAGGGCCCGTTCAGTACTGCGCGCAGTCCTAGTTTATTATTTTTTTTTTTATTATTATTCTTCTTCCCAAATGATCGCATATTTCACTGCCTGAACATACCCCAAAACTCATGAAACTTTAAATATAAGTCACACATGGCGAAAAATTGTATAATCTATTGTAATCCTGAATTTTCACCACTAGGTGGCGCTATAATAAAGGAAAGCGCGTTTTGGCTAATAACTCCCACATACTTTATCGCACATTCAAAAAACTTATATCCACGCGTTCACTGAGTTGTGCTGAATCTCGTGATATAGGCCACTCCCATTTTCGCCTACCGTTTTTTTCCGCAAATTCGCGAAATGTCGTAAACCTACTTTTTCGAACTCCTCCGAGGCAATTTCATTGTTTTGCACCAAACTTTGCACACAGCATCTATGGACCCTCATGACAAAAAGTTATTAAAAGAATTTTGATTACCAAAAGAATACTCAAGTTATTAAATGATAACTTCCTGCAGATGGCGCTATTTTCAACACAAAACACAAAGTGTTGCATATCTCCACATTGGTGTGTCTGAATGACATGAAACTCAGGTTACTACTTCCCCATGAGCCCCTGAGGCTCTCTGCAAAATTTTGGGCGATGACCACTAGGTGGCGCTCTTTAAATTGAAGTATTTTATATCTCCAAATTGGTTGGTTGGATTAAATCTAAACTTGGTATACTTATTGTCAATGCCATCCTGAGGATAACCCTTGAAGATTTTATTGATCAGCCCCTAGGTGGCGCTCTGGCGGCAGTTTAATTTAATAAGTGCCACTGTGCCCAGACCATAGGAATTAAGGCAATGAAATTCATAGGGGTGGTATAGACTGGTCCCTGTAACGCACACACCCCGACGGCAGCATGCCCCGACACGCGTGTACTGCGAGGGCCCGTTCAGTACTGCGCGCAGTCCTAGTTAGGGCCCGAGCAGGCAACGACCTGCGAGGTCCCTATTGTATTTCGAATGTTTATTTATTAGGGCCCGAGCAGGCAACGACCTGCGAGGTCCCTATTGTATTTCGAATGTTTATTTATTATTATTTTTATTATTTTTATTCTTCTTCCCAAATGATTGCATATTTCACTGCCTGAACATACCCCAAAACTCATGAAACTTTAAATATAAGTCACACCTGGTGAAAAATTTTATAATCTATTGTCATCCTGAATTTCCACCACTAGGTGGCGCTATAATAAAGGAAAGTGCGTTTTGGCTAATAACTCCCACATACTTTATCGCACATTCAAAAAACTTATATCCACGCGTTCACTGAGTTGTGCTGAATCTCGTGATATAGGCCACTCCCATTTTCGCCTCGAGTTTTTTTCCGCAAATTCGCGAAATGTCGCAAACCTACTTTTTCGAACTCCTCCTAGGCAATTTCATCGTTTTGCACCAAACTTTGCACACAGCATCTATGGACCCTCATGACAAAAAGTTATTAAAAGAATTTTGATTACCCAAAGAATACTCAAGTTATTAAATAACAACTTCCTGCAGGTGGCGCTATTTTCAACACAAAACACGAAATGTTGCATATCTCCTCATTGGTGTGTCTGAATGACATGAAACTCAGGTTACTACTTCCCCATGAGCCCCTGAGGCTCGCTGCAAAATTTTGGACGATTACCACTAGGTGGCGCTCTTTAAATTGAAGTATTTTATATCTTCAAATCGGTTGGTTGGATTAACACCAAATTTGGTGTACTTATTGTCAATGCCCTCTTGAGGACAACCCTTGAAGGTTTTATTGATCGGCCCCTAGGTGGCGCTCTGGCGGCAGTTTAATTTAATAAATGCCACTGTGCCCAGACCATAAGACTTAAGGCAATGAAATTCATAGGGGTGGTATAGACTGGCCCCTGTAACGCACACACCCCAACGGCTGCATGCCCCGACACGCGTGTACTGCGAGGGCCCGTTCAGTACTGCGCGCAGTCCTAGTTATTATTATTCTTCTTCCCAAATGATCGCATATTTCACTGCCTGAACATACCCCAAAACTCATGAAACTTTAAATATAAGTCACACCTGGTGAAAAATTTTATAATCTATTGTCATCCTGAATTTCCACCACTAGGTGGCGCTATAATAAAGGAAAGTGTGTTTTGGCTAATAACTCCCACATACTTTATCGCACATTCAAAAAACTCATATCCACGCGTTCACTGAGTTGTGCTGAATCTCGTGATATAGGCCACTCCCATTTTCGCCTACCGTTTTTTTTCACAAATTCGCAAAATGTCGCAAACCTACTTTTTCGAACTCCTCCTAGGCAATTTCATCGTTTTGCACCAAACTTTGCACAGAGCATCTATGGACCCTCATGACAAAAAGTTATTAAAAGGATTTTGATTACCCAAAGAATACTCAAGTTATTAAATAACAGCTTCCTGCAGGTGGCGCTATTTTCAACACAAAACACAAAGTGTTGCATATCTCCACATTGGTGTGTCTGAATGACATGAAACTCAGGTTACTACTTCCCCATGAACCCCTGAGGCTCTCTGCAAAATTTTGGCCGATTACCACAAGGTGGCGCTCTTTAAATTGAAGTATTTTATATCTCCAAATTAGTTGGTCGGATTAACACCAAACTTGGTATACTTATTGTCAATGCCCTCCCGAGGATAACCCTTGAAGGTTTTATTGATCGGCCCCTAGGTGGCGCTCTGGTGGAAGTTTAATTTAATAAGTGCCACTGTGCCCAAATCATAACACTTAAGGCAATGAAATTCATAGGGGTGGTATAGACTGTCCCCTGTAACGCACAAACCCCGACGGCAGCATGCCCCGACACGCGTGTACTGCGAGGGCCCGTTCAGTACTGCGCGCAGTCCTAGTTAGGGCCCGAGCAGGCAACGACCTGCGAGGTCCCTATTGTATTTCGAATGTTTTTAGGGCCCGAGCAGGCAACGACCTGCGAGGTCCCTATTGTATTTCGAATGATTATTTTTTTTTTTTTTTATTATTCTCGTACCCAAATGATCGCATATTTCACTGCCTGAACATACCCCAAAACTCATGAAACTTTAAACATAAGTCACACCTGGCGAAAAATTTTATAATCTATTGTCATCCTGAATTTCCACCACTAGGTGGCGCTATAATAAAGGAAAGCGCGTTTTGGCTAATAACTCCCACATACTTTATCGCACATTCAAAAAACGTATATCCACGCGTTCACTGAGTTGTGCTGAATCTCGTGATATAGGCCACGCCCATTTTCGCCTACCGTTTTTTTTCGCAAATTCGCAAAATGTCGCAAACCTACTTTTTCGAACTCCTCCTAGGCAATTTCATCGTTTTGCACCAAACTTTGCACACAGCATCTATGGACCCTCATGACAAAAAGTTATTAAAAGAATTTTGATTACCCAAAGAATACTCAAGTTATTAAGTAACAACTTCCTGCAGGTGGCGCTATTATCAACACAAAACACAAAGTGTTGCATATCTCCACATTGGTGTGTCTGAATGACATGAAACTCGGGTTACTACTTCCCCATGAGCCACTGAGGCTCTGTGCAAAATTTTGGCCGATGACCACTAGGTGGCGCTCTTTAAATTGAAATATTTTATATCTCTACATCGGTTGGTCGGATTAACACCAAACTTGGTATACTTATTGTCAATGCCCTCCTGAGGATAACCCTTGAAGGTGTTATTGATCGGCCCCTAGGTGGCGCTCTGGCGGCAGTTTATTTTAATAAGTGCCACTGTGTCCAGACCATAAGACTTACGGCAATAAAATTCATAGGGGTGGTATAGACTGGCCCCTGTAACGCACAAACCCCGACGGCAGCATGCCCCGACACGCGTGTACTGCGAGGGCCCGTTCAGAACTGCGCGCAGTCCTAGTTCTTTTTATTATTTTTATTTTTCTCGTACCCAAATGATCGCATTTTTCACTGCCTGAACATACCCCAAAACTCATGAAACTTTAAATATAAGTCAGACATGGTGAAAAATTTTATAATCTATTGTCATCCTGAATTTCCACCACTAGGTGGCGCTATAATAAAGGAAAGTGCGTTTAGGTTAATAACTTCCACATACTTTATCACACATTCAAAAAACTTATATCAACGCGTTCACTGAGTTGTGCTGAATCTCGTGATATAAGCCACGCCCATTTTCGCCTACCGTTTTTTTTCGCAAATTTGCGAAATGTCGCAAACCTACTTTTTCGAACTCCTCCTAGGCAATTTCATCGTTTTGCACCAAACTTTGCACACAGCATCTATGGACCCTCATGACAAAAAGTTATTAAAAGAATTTTGATTACCCAAAGAATACTCAAGTTATTAAATAACAACTTCCTGCAGGTGGCGCTATTTTCAACACAAAACACAAAGTGTTGCATATCTCCACATTGGTGAGTCAGAATGACATGAAACTCAGGTTACTACTTCCCTATGAGCCCCTGAGGCTCGCTGCAAAATTTTGGCCGACGACCACTAGGTGGCGCTCTTTAAATTGAAGTATTTTATATCTCAAAAGCGGTTGGTCGGATTAACACCAAATTTGGTATACTTATTGCCAATGCCCTCCTGAGGATAACCCTTGAAGGTTTTATTGATCGGCCCCTAGGTGGCGCTCTGGCGGCAGTTTAATTTAAAAAATGCCACTGTGCCCAGACCATAAGACTTAAGGCAATGAAATTCATAGGGGTGGTCTAGACTGGCCCCTGTAACGCACAAACCCTGACGGCAGCATGCCCCGACACGCGTGGACTGCGAGGGCCCGTTCAGTACTGCGCGCAGTCCTAGTTAGGGCCCGAGCAGGCAACGACCTGCGAGGTCCCTATTGTATTTCGAATGATTATTCTTTTTATTTTTATTATTATTCTTCTTCCCAAATGATCGCATATTTCACTGCCTGAACATACCCCAAAACTCATGAAACTTTAAATATAAGTCAGACATGGTGAAAAATTTTATAATCTATTGTCATCCTGAATTTTCACCACTAGGTGGCGCTATAATAAAGGAACGTGCGTTTTGGCTAATAACTTCCACATACTTTATCGCACATTCAAAAAACTTATACCCACTCGTTCACTGAGTTGTGCTGAATCTCGTGATATAGGCCACTCCCATTTTCGCCTACCATTTTTTTTCGCAAATTCGCGAAATGTCGCAAACCTACTTTTTCGAACTCCTCCTAGGCAATTTCATCGTTTTGCACCAAACTTTGCACACAGCATCTATGGACCCTCATGACAAAAAGTTATTAAAAGAATTTTGGTTACCCAAAGAATACTCAAGTTATTAAATAACAACTTCCTGCAGGTGGCGCTATTTTCAACACATAACACAAAGTGTTGCATATCTCCACGTTGTTGTGTCTGAATGACATGAAACTCAGGTTACTACTTCCTCATGAGCCCTTGAGGCTCGCTGCAAAATTTTGGGCGATGACCAGTAGGTGGCGCTCTTTAAATTGAAGTATTTTATATCTCCAAATCCGTTTGTTGGATTAACACCAAACTTGGTATACTTATTGTCAATGCCCTCCTGAGGATAACCCTTAAAGATTTCATTGATCGGCCCCTAGGTGGCGCTCTGGCGGCAGTTTAATTTAATAAGTGTCACTGTGCCCAGACCATAAGACTTAAGGCAATGAAATTCATAGGGGTGGTATAGACTGGTCCCTGTAACGCATAAACCCCAACGGCAGCATGCCCGACACGCGTGTCCTGCGAGGGCCCGTTAAGTACTGCGCGCAGTCCTAGTTATTTTTATTATTCTTTGTCCCAAATGATCGCATATTTCACTGCCTGAACATACCCCAAAACTCATGAAACTTTAAATATAAATCACACATGGTGAAAAATTTTATAATCTATTGTCATCCTGAATTTCCACCACTAGGTGGCGCTATAATAAAGGAAAGCGCGTTTAGGCAAATAACTCCCACATACTTTATCGCTCATTCAAAAAACTTATATCCACGCGTTCACTGAGTCGTGCTGAATCTCGTGATATAAGCCACGCCCATTTTCGCCTGGAGTTTTTTTTCGCAAATTCGCGAAATGTCGCAAACCTACTTTTTCGAACTCCTCCTAGGCAATTTCATCGTTTTGCACCAAACTTTGCACAGAGCATCTATGGACCCTCATGACAAAAAGTTATTAAAAGAATTTTGATTACCCAAAGAATACTCAAGTTATTAAATAACAACTTCCTGCAGGTGGCGCTATTATCAACACAAGTGTTGCATATCTCCACATTGGTGTGTCTGAATGACATGAAACTCAGGTTCCTACTTCACCATGAACCCCTGAGGCTCGCTGCAAAATTTTGGCCGATTACCACTAGGTGGCGCTCTTTAAATTGAAGTATTTTATATCTCTACATCGGTTGGTCGGATTAACACCAAACTTGGTATACTTATTGTCAATGCCCTCCTGAGGATAACCCTTGAAGGTTTTATTGATCGGCCCCTAGGTGGCGCTCTGGCGGCAGTTTATTTTAATAAGTGCCACTGTGCCCAGACCATAAGACTTAAGGCAATGAAATTCATAGGGGTGGTATAGACTGGCCCCTGTTATGCACAAACCCCGACGGCAGCATGCCCCGACACGCGTGTACTGCGAGGGCCCGTTCAGTACTGCGCGCAGTCCTAGTTTTTATTATTCTTCTTCCCAAATGATCGCATATTTCACTGCCTGAACATACCCCAAAACTCATGAAACTTTAAATATAAGTCAGACATGGTGAAAAATTTTATAATCTATTGTCATCCTGGATTTTCACCACTAGGTGGCGCTATAATAAAGGAAAGTGCGTTTTGGCTAATAACTTCCACATATTTTATCACACATTCAAAAAACTTATATCCACACGTTCACTGAGTTGTGCTGAATCTTGTGATATAGGCCACTCCCATTTTCGCCTACCGTTTTTTTTCGCAAATTCGCGAAATGTCGCAAACCTACTTTTTCGAACTCCTCCTAGGCAATTTCATCGTTTTGCACCAAACTTTGCACAAAGCATCTATAGACCCTCATGACAAAAAGTTATTGAAAGAATTTTGATTACCCAAAGGATACTCAAGTTATTAAATAACAACTTCCTGCAGGTGGCGCTATTTTCAACACAAAACACAAAGTGTTGCATATCTCCACATTGGTGTGTCTGAATGACATGAAACTCAGGTTACTACTTCCCCATGAGCCCCTGAGGCTCTTTGCAAAATTTTAGGCGATGACCACTAGGTGGCGCTCTTTAAATTGAAGTATTTTATATCTCCAAATCGGTTGGTCGGATTAACACCAAACTTGGTATACTTATTGTCAATGCCCTCTTGAGAATAACCCTTGAAGGTTTTATTGATCGGCCCCTAGGTGGCGCTCTGGCGGCAGTTTAATTTAAAAAATGCCACTGTGCCCAGACCATAACACTTAAGGCAATGAAATTCATAGGGGTGGTATAGACTGGCCCCTGTAATGCACAAACCCTGACGGCAGCATGCCCCGACACGCGTGTACTGCGAGGGCCCGTTCAGTACTGCGCGCAGTCCTAGTTTTTATTATTCTTCTTCCCAAATGATCGCATATTTCACTGCCTGAACATACCCCAAAACTCATGAAACTTTAAATATAAATCACACATGGTGAAAAATTTTATAATCTATTGTCATCCTGAATTTCCACCACTAGGTGGCGCTATAATAAAGGAAAGTGCGTTTTGGCTAATAACTCCCACATACTTTATCGCACATTCAAAAAACTTATATCCACGCGTTCACTGAGTTGTGCTGAATCTCGTGATATAAGCCACGCCCATTTTCGCCTAGAGTTTTTTTTCGCAAATTCGCAAAATGTCGCAAACCTACTTTTTCGAACTCCTCCTCGGCAATTTCATCGTTTTGCACCAAACTTTGCACACAGCATCTATAGACCCTCATGACAAAAAGTTATTAAAAGAATTTTGATAACCCAAAGAATACTCAAGTTATTAAATAACAACTTCCTGCAGGTGGCGCTATTATCAACACAAGTGTTGCATATCTCCACATTGGTGTGTCTGAATGACATGAAACTCAGGTTCCTACTTCCCCATGAGCCACTGAGGCTCTCTGCAAAATTTTGGACGATTACCACTAGGTGGCGCTCTTTAAATTGAAGTATTTTATATCTCCACATTGGTTGGTCGGATTAACACCAAATTTGGTAAACTTATTGTCTATGCCCTCCTGAGGATAACCCTTGAAGATTTTATTGATCGGCCCCTAGATGGCGCTCTGGCGGCAGTTTAATTTAATAAATGCCAATGTGCCCAGACCATAAGACTTAAGGCAATGAAATTCATAGGGGTGGTATAGACTGGCCCCTGTAACGCACAAACCCCGACGGCAGCATGCCCCGACACGCGTGTACTGCGAGGGCCCGTTCAGTACTGCGCGCAGTCCTAGTTATTATTATTCTTTTTCATAACCAATAGTAATTGCCTTTTTGGGGGCTTTATCATATTCAAAAAGTCATCAAATTTGGAATATACATAAATCTCACGTGAAATTTACGTATTCTAATTGTCGCGGGAATGGGCGTGGCAAAATGACTCAACAGCGCCCCCTTGAAAGTCAAGAAAATTCAGCCCCTCGCACAGGAATGTCGTAGAGACACGAAATTTGGTACATACATATATCATGGGAAGACGCACCAAAAAGTCTCAAGAACCCATACCCTAAAATGTACAGGAAGTCGGCCATCTTGGATCGAAAATGGCATTTCCTGCTGTTTTTGCCCATTTCCACGTCGCATACTTTAACGAACTCCTCCTACATATTTGACCCGATCACCTTCAAACTTGGTCAGTACCATCACAAGACCTTTGGGATCAAAAGTTATTGAAAGCTTTACCGACGGTCACACTATGTGGGCGTGGCATGGCGGCAAAATATGGCGTCTCGCCATAAAACACGAGATCGTTATAACTTTCCCATTCTTTGTCCTATCTGCTACAAATTTCTCATGCTTCATCACAGTCCAGCCCTTAACACTTCTACATAACAATATTTCATAAAGCCCCGCCCCTTATGCTTTATCCACGCCCCATTTTACAAAATGACCACGTTGCGTATTTTACATAACTCCTCCAACAGATTTCGTACCATTGACTTCAAACTTGGTCAGTACCATTACAAGGCCTTTGGGATCAAAAGTTATTGAAAGCTTTACAGACGGTCACACTATGTGGGCGTGGCATGGCGGCAAAATATGGCGTCTCGCCATGAAACACGAGACTGTATAACTTCACCATACATTGTCTCATCTGGCCCAAATTTCACACACGTGATAAGGGTCCAGGCCGGGACATACCCACGGGTCAATAGTGACACACAGTCATAGCGCCCCCTGCTGGCTACAGGAAGTAACATGTTTTACACCTACCACAAGCACAGTGGTAGGAGACACGCAATTTGGTACGCATAGGGACTGAACCAACAGCGCCGCGTCCGATGTGCCCTCCCCTGACGGCGCCTCCCCCGACGGCTCCACTCTGCGAGGGCCCGTTCAGTACTGCGCGCAGTCCTAGTTAGGGCCCGAGCAGGCAACGACCTGCGAGGTCCCTATTGTATTTCGAATGATTATTCTTTTTATTTTTATTTTTCTCGTGACGAAATGATCGCATTTTTCACTGCCTGAACATACTCCAAAACTCATGAAACTTTAAATATAAGTCACACCTGGCGAAAAATTTTATAATCTATTGTCATTCTGAATTTCCACCACTAGGTGGCGCTATAATAAAGGAAAGTGCGTTTTTGCTAATAACTCCCACATACTTTATCGCACATTCAAAAAACTTATGTCCACGCGTTCACTGAGTTGTGCTGAATCTCGTGATATAAGCCACGCCCATTTTCGCCTGGAGTTTTTTTTCGCAAATTCGCGAAATGTCGTAAACCTACTTTTTCGAACTCCTCCTAGGCAATTTCATCGTTTTGCACCAAACTTTGCACACAGCATCTATGGACCCTCATGACAAAAAGTTATTAAAAGAATTTTGATTACCCAAAGAATACTCAAGTTATTAAATAACAACTTCCTGCAGGTGGCGCTATTTTCAACACAAAACACGAAGTGTTGCATATCTCCACATGGGTGTGTCTGAATGACATGAAATTCAGGTTACTACTTCCCCATGAGCCCCTGAGGCTCTCTGCAAAATTTTGGCCGATGACCACTAGGTGGCGCTCTTTAAATTGAAGTATTATATATCTCCAAATCGGTTGGTCGGATTAACACCAACCTTGGTATACTTATTGTCAATGCCCTCCTGAAGATAACCCTTGAAGATTTTATTGATCAGCCCCTAGGTGGGGCTCTGGCGGCAGTTTAATTTAATAAGTGCCACTGTGCCCAGACCATAAGACTTAAGGCAATGAAATTCATAGGGGTGGTATAGCCTGGCCCCTGTAACGCACAAACCCCGACGGCAGCATGCCCCGACACGCGTGTACTGCGAGGGCCCGTTCAGTACTGCGCGCAGTCCTAGTTTGTTTTTTTTTTGCGACAAGAGACATGAGGTTAGTTTTCACAGTAATCTTCATATTTAAATGTGTTTTGTGTTTAAATAAGTTTTGGAATAAATTAAAGTCAGTAATTAATTCTAGCCAGGTTTGATACAGTAAGCTAATTTTGCTCATATGAACACTCCTCGATTTCTGTGTGTTTTATATTATTATTGCAACTTGCAGTCAGAGATAAAATTAGAATAAAAAAAACACACCGATCGATTACAAATTCCATTCCCATCCCTAGTAACAGTAAACACATAAACACATCTACGGTGCACATTAACTATGGCAGGTGAATCTTTTCATATTGACCTTGATACTGACAGTGATGGACAGCTTATGATACAGAGGGGACTCGTGTCTATTTATGTATTTCATGTCATATTGTCCAAGAGTTGGAGGATGAAAGGAAAAATGAATAGCCTTTGGATATTAATGGACATCAGAGTTCATTAAAAAAAAGTAAAAGAAACAAAAATACAGCATGGATTTTTCTGTGGTGTTCTTTAATGTCTTGCTGGCTTGATGTGATAGTTAGTAGGAATTTTTTTTAACAACTTTTATTAATTCTAATGTAGGGATGAGCATGATAATCAGTGATTGATTGAACTGAAAGCTGCAATAACAATTATGAAACACACCGAAATACAAGAGTAGCCTATTAATTAATTTAAGAAAAAACTATCTTACTGTATCAAACCGTGCTAAAAGAATTACTGAGTTTAATTTGATCCAAAACTTATTTAAGCACAAAATACATTTAAATATGAAGATAACTGTGAGAACTAACCTCATGCCTCTTTGGGGGCAAAAACATTAAACGGTGAACTCCTTCATTTTATCTTTACAGTTTAATCTCACTTGACTTAGTTTCATGATTGACAGGATCAAGTCTCTTCTCTTTCAAAATAAAAAAAAGTCCTTTATCAAAACAGCCTTTTGCATAGTACACTGTAAAAAATGTTTGTTTAAATTACAGTAAAAAACTGTCAAATTGCATCAGAAATAGGTCGTAAAATTAAACATTGTACATCACCGTAGTAGATACTTTTAATTACTGTAAATCAAACAATAGTATAAAACTTTAAATTATATCAACCTATTAAATACTGCAGAGACATAATCGGGCATTGGCCTTCATATTCTCATGCCCTTTTACACTTTACATTTTAAATAAATGCATTATTTAAAAACATCCTAAAAGCCATAGTGATTAAGTTTCTAAATTAAAATTTTGCGATCAACCATATCAAAAGCCTGTGATGTATCAAAATCCTCCATGATAACATGTTTGCATTTATTGTAGAAGAAAAATAAGTATTATCCCAGCATGCATTTGAAAGGCTGCAGCTCAGGAGGGGGTTGAGGCAAAAACAGCTTTTGAATGTGTTGATATCAGAGGCAATTAGGCTATGGACATATTTTTCCATTACAGTTCCAAGTCTTTTCAGCTAATATAGGCTGCTGTATCAACATCTATTCGGCGTGTCCATGCTGGATGGGTGGCTGTGTTTGTCTCCAGCCGGTGCAGAGTGGCCTATTACTGCACCATTGTCCAGGTAGAAAGGCTGTCAAAAGGAAACTTGAAGAAATGCTTCCCTGACATCTTTTTAAAATGTTTTCTGTCTCATGGACGGCTCACTGGTGGGGCTTTGAGAGAGAGGTCAGCGGGGTCACGTAGCTGATGGCTTCCTCTCTGTGAGCAGCACAATCCATCTCATGTTTTGTTTTTGCAATTTCAACTGATGCGATCTCGCCCGCAGCACACATGTAAACATTTATTCACACGCTGATGCTGAGGCTGAATGGAGACGGAGTGTGGGCTCTCACTCTGCCACTCTTTTTTTTTTTTATCTCCAAGCTCAACTGTCTTCATCCCCGCTGTGCTTCTTAGAGTAATCACAGTCTGCTTACAGTCTGTTTACCGTCTGCTTCTCTTGTTGCTTTCTCTCTGACGTTTATAAAACTCGTCCTTCAGCTCAGGTCGACCTGTCGCTCTTCTTCCTGCCCCTTTCTGGATTTGTGTCGGGTTATTCTTCTCCATTGTTTGCTTTCTCTATCGTGACCTTCTTTCTCTTTCATCTCACCTTTGTCCAGATCACCCGTTTCTATAGTGTGTGTGTGTGTGCGTGTGTGTGTGTGTGTGTGTGTGTGTGTGTGTGTGTGTGTGTGTGTCCTCGAGGGCAGGAGTGAAGTTTGCTGTGTGTGACAGAAGATGCTCTTGGTGACATTTGAAGAGGCTTGTGTGTTATGACTCTGACTTATAGTTATGGCCTGGATACACACGCACACACACACACACACACACACACACACACACACACACTCGCATCAGCTCGGTTCAAGGCTGTCTGCTGAATCGAGATGAGTGCTGAAATTAGTCGCCATAGAAATGTAAATCCACTTATTAAGCAGCAAAACAGAATCTGCAAACACATCTGCCCATTAATCATAAACATATGATGTTTCTCTGTTTAGTTTACTTGATTAGCACAAAGAAAGTGATTTAAACAGAAACAGAGGTGTATAATAACAAACAGTAGAACCTCTCCACTAAGATTTACAATGAATCATTTTAATATGGACACATGTTTCATTAACATTATGAGATTTAAAAAAAAGAGAAAACAGAACTGTAGTAGTTATAGTAATTATAATGAACAAACCAATAGTATCAATAAGGGATGGTCGTTTGGAAGAAACCATCCAACGCAATTATCTATGACGTTAACGATCAATGAATTGATTAATCGCTGCAAGCATACATGGGCAAAATAAAAGATAAAAGATACTATGCAAACGCCTGTTTTAATAAGGGACACTTTTAAGTAATATCACACAAGAGGGAGTGCTGTTGTACTGCATATCATCACGGCAGTGATGTGGTTGTAGACATGAGGACGCTTTTATTTAACAGTTCTACAAGTAACTGCATTTTAAAAATCTGACGAACCGAAAAAAATGAATTTTTAAGAGGATAAAAGTGGATACCTTGGGGTGTAATGATTCATTTTAACAACCATTCGTTTCGTATCACCATTAGTGGTTGCCAGTACGATTCAAGGACGATATTGGTTCAGAACGATACAATCCGGAAAAAAATCAGTGACTTGAAATCGACTGAGTAGCTTTTTAGCCAAAAAATTCAACCAGTTAGACTGAAATAAATATCTGGATACTGGACAGTGCAGGTGAAGTTTCCTAGATTCAACAAGTAAGCAACAATTAATGGCAAATGCATTCACATTTTATTTGAATAAAGTGCCACCAACACTTTAGGTTGAATTAACAGGAACCTTTTCTGCTGTCATTTTCAATATTCAATACATTTTCAATAGAAATACAGTAAGTGCAACCAACAACAGTAGGTTTACCTGCTACTTCTGCTTTTGTTTTTCAACATAAAATATTACAATATATAAATATATATTGTAATATATATATTGTAATATAAAATATCAAAAATAAAGCGCAACCAACATATTCACCATGTGTTCAAATAAATACACTGAATTATGAATGAAAAAAGTTGACAAAAACAAAAACTAAGCACATTTTCACTATAATTTTAGTTAGTTTTAGTTAGTTTTGTAACCACAAAATACAGTTTCAGTTAGTTATCGTTTTTTGAAAAACTCTAGTTTTTATTTTTATTTCAGTTAACGAAAATGTTTTTTCAATTCTAGTTTTCGTTATTTCGTTAGTTTTCGTTCACTATAATAACCTTGATGTACAGCCCAGAATATAGATATATTTTTCTTATCTCTGCCACTAACACACACACACACACACACACACACACACTCCTCTGTCATATCCTGTCCTCCTCAGCTCTGTCCTGAGCTGAGTATATACTCAGGTCAACACACAGTGCAGAGTTTGGCCCAGCCAGCGTCCCCCAGGCCCGGGACCATAGAGTTGAATTAACTCGGAGCACTGGAGACCTCAGGACACACAACACACACACACACACACCCTTCTGCACACAGAGCAGATAAAAGAGACAGAAAGCAGAGACAGAACTGCAGATTTTATCCCCCGACTCACGAGCACACTAAACTTCCCGCGAATCATCACATTCCCATCATTAAGGGACAACAGTATGACAACAACTGTAAGCATCCTCCGCCTAAAGAGCACAAACACAGAGTGACACGCTGCCGTCAGTGTTTTCCTCGCACTGTAATCTTCGCTGGCTGCTGCTTTTTAATAGGCTGATGGAAGACAAATAATTGCTTTGAGGGTAGCTGAGCTCGGTCCTAATTCAATCTTCTCACCACCCAAATCCCCACTCAAACACACTAATGCACATTAATGAGATTTCATAGCTCTTAATGGGAGACAATGGTGGCGCCTGTGCAGGTTTTTTACGCTGTGCGTTTGCGTATGTGTTTGACTTTATCGGATGTGTGGGGTGTCTGTCTGTTCTAAATCTGTTTTCATTAGCTGTTGCATGAGCTCATGCATACTTATCCATCTGCTGCAGGGACACATGCACAGTGAGCAGCATGAGCTCACACAGTACATACTGACTGTGTGCTGCACAGAGAAAATAGAGCCTTATGGACTGACTTTGTCCCATTCAGCACTTCTTCTACCTGGCACTGCTTTCTGCCTTTATGGGCGTTTTAGGAGCCTTAAGATGCAGGTTATAATGCCCTTAATCATTAAAAAAAACAAAAAGAAAAACTCAAGTTGATGTTTTTTTTTAAAATAAATGTTTTTACAAAAAATGGGAAAAAATGAAGTACAACATCTATTCAGGTTGAATAAACAGTAGGTTTACCTGCTACGTTTGCTGATGTTTAAAAAATACAATCCTACAAACAGCGAGCGACTTATTTAGAACATTTTCGTCTAAACAAAGGTTAAGCTAAAGCATTTGACACTATGTAACTCATGTTGTCGTAGAGTGTGGATAATTCAGAAAGCTATGCAATGTTAAGTGTCTTAGCTTGCTAACAGCTAACATTAGCTTGCTCAAATATAGCTAATATTAGCTTGCTCATGTATAGCTAACATTAGCTTAGTAACGTATAGCTAACATAAGCTTGCTTATATATAGCTAAAATTAGCTCCCTAAAGTATAGCTAACATTAGCTTGCTCACGTATAGCTAATATTAGCTTACTGACGTATGGCTAACATTACCTTGCTAATATATATATATAGTGAACATTAGCTTGCTCATGTATAGATAACATAAAGCTAACAATAGCTTGCTAATAGCCAACTTCTCCTTTCTGTCAGACATAGAGTTCTAAAATAATTAAATGATATGCTTAAAATCTAATAGTTTTAGCTAGAAACAGGCATTTTTCAGCCCATGGTTGTGCAATAATGCTCCCCCCCCTTAGTAAACATGGTTTTCTGAGTGTGACAAGTGGCGCTCTGTCTCTCTTTTTTGGATTGGTGTTGTAACAACAAAAAATTAAGTACTACATATATAACTAACCCTAAAAATAGGACATGAGGCTCATGCTATACGTAATGTACGATTGACATTTTTATGAAATCCTTTCCTGTCCTCTCCCCTCAGCTCTGTGTAAACAGCCTGCTGTTCAATCCAAATTTTGCTGGATTTTTGTCACGTGACTGTTGGTCTTAGCCAAGTCTTTATATGCTTATATACCAGTTGTGCTTAGCAGAATTCAACGTTTTTGGGATAGTTGAACATTTACAATATTGCCTGTTTCAATCCATGATAAATGGTGTAATTTTGGTGATGATTTTTAAAGAAAACTTGCTTTCCAAACATGCCGGTGTGTTTTGGGATTCAGGTGTTTATGAAGGTTTGACAGGATAATCTTTCAAAATTCCTTTTATTTACATTCATGCATCAGGGGTGGAAAAAAACTGTCAAACATCCTATTTTCCTCTTATTTTCCTCCTGTTTTTTGGAATTTTTGGAATTTCTCCATACTCAATAAACACGGGGTACATACAATATATTGTTTGTATATCGATAACAAACACTAAGAAAAAAATATGCTGACAAAAACATATTTTTCATCAGCCAAATTAATTTCTCACTTGATTTCACAAAGGGGAAAAAAGTCATTCAGAAAGAAAGATCATAGCAAACTCTTTCCCCCAGCTGTTTTACGGATTAAAAAAATAATAAAAATAAAAAATAAACCAGGCAAAACCTTTTTTTTTTTTTTTTTTTTTTACCTGTTCTCAAGTCATAAACACAAGAGAGAAAACCCTTTCGATCCAACTGAGAAAATGGATCAACATTTATTTTCTTGCCTTGCAGGGCTTCCGTACTTTTGTCCTTGGTGGTTGACAATAAAACTAAATAATTGAGAGCGTTGATATATGTATATTGGTGGAAGACGTGTTGTATGGGAGTGTGTGTCAGGTCTCCTTTAAGTTATGGAGTCATTAACATGGCACCGCTCGTTGCACACGGTGATTTAGCAGGACTTTGTCACACTATGCAAATCAAATAAACATCATTAGGTGGGCAGGGCCAGTATTTATTCCAGAACTAATAATACACAACGAGGCTCCAGGGTGTAAACTTATGACTTGACCTCTGCGTTCTGGCATTCGGAAAAGATTACTGAGAATTTGCAGTGGCTAATACTGAACTAGAGACCTGCAGCTTTCTTTATTTATCTGTTTGCTCCCTCTGCCACATATGCAGGACAGGACGGCTTCTATTTATCTATCTATCTATCTATAAAATAAAGCGCAACCAACATCTATTCAGGTTGAATAAACAGTAGGTTTACCTGCTACGTTTGCTGATGTTTTTCAACATAAAAATAAAAAATACAATCCTACAAATAGCGAGCGACTTATTTAGAACATTTTCGTCTATACAAAGGTTAAGCTAAAGCATTTGACACTATGTAACTCATGTTGTAGTAGAGTGTGGATAATTCAGAAAGCTATGCAATGTTAAGTGTCTTAGCTTGCTAACAGCTAACATTAGCTTGCTTAAATATAGCTAACATTAGCTTAGTAACGTATAGCTAACATAAGCTTACTTATATATAGCTTAAATTAGCTCCCTAAAATATAGCTAACATTAGCTTGCTCACGTATATTAGCTTACTAACGTATGGCTAACATTAGCTTGCTAATATATAGTGAACATTAGCTTGCTCATGTATAGATAACATAAAGCTAACAATAGCTTGCTAATAGCCAACTTCTCCTTTCTATCTATCTATCTATCTATCTATCTATCTATCTATCTAATCTATCTATCTACACTGTAAAAAAATAATCTGTTAAATTTACGGTAAAATACCAGCAGCTGTGGTTGCCAGAATTTCACCGTAAAAATTACAGTGAGTGGGTTTTTTCCTGTAAATTTAAATGTAAATATCAGCAAAAACTGTAATTTAGACTGAGTAGTCCCTTTATTTAAAGGTAATTGTGTCCTTGAGACAATATGGGATTTCTCCATTCATTTTACATGATTTTTTAAAACATTTTTACAGTAAAAATGTGTGTTTTTCAAAAGTTTTGTTCTATTCTGTGTAATTTCTACAAACACTTTTTACAGTGTATCTATCTATCTATCTATCTATCTATCTATCTATCTATCTATCTATCTATCTGTCTATCTATCTATCTATCTGTCTATCATTCTGTCTATCTGTATGCATAATTGTTTAACAAACGTTTCAAAGATCGCCAAAAATGTTATTTGTCATAGAAAGAAACTGTTAAAAAAGGGCATTATTATTGTAAATTGGTTATGAAAGTTTTTTTAAAAAGTCACTTTGAGTTGTTCCCACTTATAGCCATGATTGTGCTGATTATAAAGACCTACAGGACTTATTATATGAAATACAAGGTCACAGTGAGCAAAATGTAAAAAGAGCAAAAGAACACACTCACCCTGAAACGGCTTGTTGGGGTTCAGAGGGTTAATTTCCAAGCTTTGAAAATTTCCATTTTAATACTTCTAATCAAAAAATCTAATCAATCCGTATATACTGTAGTATACTGTATATGTATTGCACTATATATCACATTTTCTCCACACATTCATCAGATATTTAGGATAATGAAAGGACACAACTTAACACAATGAGAACTTTTCACATCTTTTCTGACATTTTAATATGGAGAAGTTAAACATTATACCTTTAACCACAAACTGCAGTTAACGAATAACGAATAACAAGCCTCCTATCTCTATTTCCTTCACTGTTCAATGTTACAGTAGCACTCTGTCTGTCTGAGGACTGATGAAAGGAGCTGGCCTTGGGTCCAGTTATCGACTGATGAGAGACCGAGTCCTTTGTCTGACTTTCTCATATTTTGTCCCATGTTCAGTCTTTCTTTGCCCCTCATGTTGTCTGTCTCTGTCTTTTGTCTCCTCCGTTTTCCGCTGCAGGTTCTTTTCTGTTTCCACATCCAAAGGGACAGATTGATTTTTAGAAGGACACGTACTGTGGGTCTTAGTGTAGCTGCAGCGCTTCCACTATATTAACTTCATGTCTAACCATCACAATAGCACAGAGGCTTGGCCAGCCACACTGTAAAAACAAACCTGTGGTTTTTACAGTAAAAAAACGGCAGCTGTGGTTGGCAGAACTTTACCGTAATAAATACGGTGCAACTTTTTGTAATATTACAGTAAAATTGTATTAGCACTGTTGATTTCCTGTTTAAGATGCCATTTTAGTCCATATTTTAGCGTAAAAATAAAAACATTTTCCATCAAAAGAACCTCTGCTCTGCCATATAATTGACAAGAAACACTTTATAAATGCCAGATTTACCTGCACTGTAAAAAAATGATGTTGCTTTTACAGAAAAAAAGGTAATAATTCTGCAAAAAAAAATGCAGGACAAATGTAAACAACTTTACAGAACAACTTGTAAATTTTACTGGTATTCAGTGTACAATAAATAATAACTGAATATTAATTTACTGGTATTCAATGCACATCAATAAGCAAAATCTGCATGTCAATTTTGCATAAATTATTAGTATAAAAGCAGCAGCATCCTGTTAAATTAGCAGTAAAGGACGGTATAATCTACAACTTTAAAATGTATTTTTTTTAATTAAAAATTACTACAGTTTTAGGATGTAAAATATACAATTTGTTCTGTAAAGATGTTGACATATGTACTGTATTTTTTACGGAAATATTCTGGGAACCACAGCTGTCTGATTTTTTCTGTAAAACCAACGGGACATTTTTACAGTGCACTGTAAAAACAAACCTGTTGTTTTTACGGTAAAAACCGGCAGCTGTGGTTGCCAGAACTTTACCGTAATAAATACGGTGCAACTTTTTGTAATATTACAGTAAAATTGTATTAGCACAGTTGATTTCCTGTTTAAGATGCCATTTTAGTCCATATTTTAGCGTAAAAATAAAAACATTTTCCATCAAAAGAACCTCTGCTCTGCCATATAATTGACAAGAAACACTTTATAAATGCCAGATTTACCTGCACTGTAAAAAAATGATGACAGAAAAAAAGTAATAATAAAAGTAATAATTCTGCAAAAAAAAAATGCAGTACAAATGTAAACAACTTTACAGAACAACTTTTACTGGTATTCAGTGTACAATAAATAATAACTGAATGTTAATTTACTGGTATTCAATGCACAATAAGCAAAATCTGCATGTAAATTTTGCATAAATTATTAGTATAAAAGCAGCAGTATCCTGTTAAATTAGCAGTAAAGGACGGTATAATCTACAACTTTAAAATGTTTTTTTTTTTTTTATTAAAAATTACTACAGTTTTAGGATGTAAAATATACAAGTTGTTCTGTAAAGATGTTGACATATGTACTGTATTTTTTACGGAAATATTCTGGTAACCACAGCTGTCCGATTTTTTCTTTAAAAACAACGGGACATTTTTAAAAACAAACCTGTTGTTTTTACGGTAAAAAACTGGCAGCTGTGGTTGCCAGAACTTTACCGTAATAAATACGGTGCAACTTTTTGTAATATTACAGTAAAATTGTATTAGCACTGTTGATTCCCTGTTTAAGATGCCATTTTAGTCCATATTTTAGCGTAAAAATAAAAACATTTTCCATCAAAAGAACCTCTGCTCTGCCATATAATTGACAAGAAACACTTTATAAATGCCAGATTTACCATTAAATATTACAGTATATTTCTGTTGGAGATATGGTGTTTAGTACATTTAACAGTGAAAAAAAGTATTTTTTACAAAAAATAAATGCTAAAATGACGGCTTGTATATATATTACAGTATATTTTTGCACGACAAACATGGTGCCAGGGTACACTGTCAAAAATGTTTGTAGAAATAACAGTAAAACTCTGTCAAATACATCAGAGATGGGGCGTAAAATTAAAAATTGTACATCACCGTATTAGACGCTTTTAATTACCGTAAATCAAAGAATAGCACAAAACGTACTTTTTTTCTGTCATAAACTGGAAGAAACATACAGTTTTGCTGTTAAAATATAACATTTTCATGCAAAATTTATGGAGAAATACCATGATGTGTGATTGAATGACACAATTACCCTAAAAATAACAGGATTATTCAGTCTAAATTACAGTTTTTGCTGATATTTACATTCAAATTTAGAATAGAAAATCCACTCACTGTCATTTTTACGGTGAAGTTCTGGCAACCACAGCTGCCGGTATTTTACCGTAAATTAAACAGATTATTTTTTACAGTGTATTTTACAGTGGAGTACTGTATTTAAAAAAAAAATGTAATGCTAAATACTGTTTTGGCTGATATATACATTTACGATGTTTCATTGTTACTGAAACTGAATTAACCCATTTATCATTTTAGGGTCTTTTACTCTCATGGTTTAGCAGTTTTTCACTGTAAAATCTACAGACATTTTTTACAGTGTAGGCCTCAGAGTCCATTGCTGCAGGAATCATCTCACTCACATGCCACACAAAAGACACCCGACCAGGAATTACACCCCGAACCAATCACTGGTGCTCTTACTGAGCTATTAGCCGTAGCTGATAGCTAAAGCATAAACCCACCGCCTCTACCCTGCAACCATTACACACCATGTGTATGTGGGAATGTGTGCAACATAGGTAATGCTCTTCTGACTCCTTTGCTGAGTCCACAGCTTCATCATCATTAGGCTGCTGCAGTGATAAGACAAAATGATAGAGGGACGAGGAACGAGAGACAGAGAGAGAGAGAGAAGGAGAAAGTGATTTGGTTCTGCAGCTGAGGTATCAAGGGGATTACCTTCACAACTCCCACCTACCTAATAGACTCTCTCACCAGGTCTAATGACACACACACACACACACACACACGCTCCTTTTTTTGAGCTTTACCACATCACGACCAAGAGGCAACCTCCAGGCCTGAAAATTAAAGGCAATGTTAAACCTGCAGACTTTTGAATGGCCAACAGGGGGCGACTCAATTGGTTTTAAAAATAACTTTTATGGTCTCACAGGAATCCGTGAAATAGCCACGGGTTCGCTTAACTCAAAATCCGTGGAATAGCCACGGAATCACTCAAATTTTCCGTGAAACTGCCACGGAATCATATCCATCCCGTGGCTATTCCAACATACAAAGTGATTATGTACATTCACTGAGTGAATATTTAGAAAATAAAACATATATTTCTCGCTAGAAATGTGATCAAAATCCATTTTTATGCAGAAACTAAGTCAAAATATTGATTTTTTCACAAAAAATGAGAGAACTGTCCGCCATGTTTTTTGTTCTGACCGCCGGGACCTTGAAAGTCACGTGACTCGGAACACGAATAGCCACGGGATATGACTGTCATTAACTTGCATTGTAGCGAAATCCGTGTCAGTTTCACGGAAATTTGAGCGATTCCGTGGCTATTTCACGGATTTCTGTGAGACCAGGTTGAACTGATGATATAGCTCCATTCCTACTCCTGCTTCTCTCAGCTCTGCACATACGCTGGTTGCAAAAAAAATGATGGCGACTGTAAGATTAGCATGGAGCAAGATGGTGACATATAAAACATGATATTTTTTATACAGTCAATGTTCACGACAAGCTTTAATGGTTAGATTTCCCCTTGAAGCTCTCACCTACCTCACTCTACTAACGTTTGCAAGATTTATTTTCAGAATGGTCGCTGGGTCACAAATGTTTGTTATTTCTCAGCCAAACAGCACACCAGATTATGTTTATGAAAACATTTGAGGTGAGAAATAAGCAATGCAGAAATAGAATCTTGATTTTTATTTGAGCAGCGCTGCCAAGTTTGACAGTTTGACCGCAGTTCAAGAGCAGTTATCGACATGACTGACAGCCGGAGACGGCTCCGCTCTGATTGGTTGTTTTCATTTGGCTGCGGTGGATTCTTGCCAATGGGTGCACTAGGACACATTATCTGTCTCATTTATCACTGTCAGGACATAGTAACAGTTTCTACAAATATGACAAAAACTCTATTTCATATAAAAGTTACTAACTGTAGCTGGAAGTGAAAGCTGTGAGCGCCGAGGCAGAGCTGTCTGAAGATGAACACAGCCTTTTTGGTTTCATCATCAATGCCAAATACACATATTTTTGGCTCATAGATGGAACTAAAATTAGTTGCAGAACCCAACTTTCTTCTTCTGCATTCATCTTTTTTTTTCCACAGCAACATTTTTCCCCTTATTTCTCTCCTTTCTAATCTTCCCTGCCTTCCTCTTATCTGATCCGCCTTCATTAACAGCGCAGCCTCGTTAGGGTTCCTCGAAACGTTAATCTCGTTAAGAACAATCAAAGCAGCTCGGCTCCCAGACAGCCTCCACGCAATGTATGGAGAACAATAACAAAGTTGTTTCCTTTTGAACTCCTTTTTTTCATCTTTACTTCCTTTTGTGTGTTTCATTTTCTTTATACCTTACATCTCAGATATTTAGCTGCTCCTCAGACTCAGTCTCGCATGATCCGGCATGTTGGGGATCAGTGTCCTGCTCTGATGTTTTACACTGTTGCTAAAACCATAAGCCCACCTTAAATTACCTAATTTACAAAAAAAAAGCAGCATTACATCTGGGGAAAAAGGTGAGAGTGAAAAAGGTAATTTGGAAGCGAGTGTATTGAGCGTGTGAGAGATGATACGGCTTGTGTGTGTACCTTCATTACCATATTCATCAAGGTTGTTCTTAGCCTTGATTCTTATCTTCTGTCATTAGCCCGACTACATTTTACCAGTCCTTGGGAGCGACCTCTCTGTTTTCTCCTCTCCTTCTTCTTTTATCTCTACGGGAACAGACAGACAAATCATGGTGATGTTTAGACCTTCCATCATAAAGCTGATTGGTTTTGGCGCATGACTATGATTGGATTTTAATTGATTAGTCACATTCTAATTGGCTGATAGGCAGATGCTTAATGAAAATGAGAAGACTTGAAGGCGACTTAGCCTCTGTAGCACTTGCAGGCCCCGTTTACATGAGGACGCTCGCGGGTAAAAACGACAAAATATTTTATGTGAAGTGCCTTTCGTTTAGACGGTGACGGCGTTTTTGGGGCTTAAAGACGCAAAAATCTGAAACCACCCTCCAAAGTGTAAAAGTGTAATCCTCTCCTCCGTAGCGTGTCGTCTACACTGACAAGACACAAAACTCTGATCTGATCTGCTCACGTCACGTATGTGTTTACGTCACATACATGCTCCAGGACAGGAAATAAAGAAACGTGGGATTATTTCCATGGTGGGACCTTCAAGCTGCTCTGGCAGCTCTAATAAACTTACAGGAGTCTTTCCACCAAATGTCCAGGATATGTACAGATAGTATTAGTGAACAGAGAAGGATCTGGAATTACCTCCATCACATTCTGGATGCAGCGATTGGTGGGAGGAGCCAGACGGCTGTGAACGAGACCTGGGAGATCTAGTGATGGAGGAGAACTTTGTGGAAGGAGTAGCTGATGAAAATGTGTGGCGTGAAAACTTCTGCATGCCCAAAGATGCTCTTATGGCTTTAAGTGATGCCGCCTGGCTGCATACAATCCAATTTCACACACTTTTGCGTCACCGTATGCAGCAGATTTCCTCCTGAAAACGCTCGTCTAAACGAGGAATAAAAAGTGAAGACGCAACGCCACTTTTGCGTCTTCTGTTCAGACCGTCCTCGTGTAAACGTAGCCGCAGAGACCATCCATCCTTCCATCCTTCCATTTTTTGCAGAAGGCTAAGTAGGATAGTTCAAACGTCCTCTTGGGGACGTTCTCAAACCAGCTGTGATATATAATCTCCTCAGTGTGTTTTGGGGCTTCCCCAGGGTTTCTTACCAAGTGGCACATGCTGGAAACCCCTCCAGAGGGAGGGGCCCAGGAGACATCCTGATCAGATGCCCTCGCCACCTCAACAAGCCACTTTTGACACAAAGCAGTGGTTCTACTCCCACCAGAGCTCCTCCATATGTCTGTTTCCTCTCTCTGAGGAGCCACCCACCCTACTGGGAAACCAAATCTTCCAGCCTGTACTCCCCTCAAAACATCGGTATCCACAGTAAGTGGGTATTTTTCGCTCTGAAATCCTGAAAAGAATCCTGAAAATGTTCTCTCCACAGTTCAGCTCTTAAAACATAGAGAGAAAACTGTCATATGAAATTTGTGTTATAAAGAAAATAACAGATTAATGCAACAAAACATATGCATTCAAACCTGTGTCAATATCTGACAGAAATACATAAAGGCTTATTAAGCGCTCTGAAACCCTAAAACGTATGTTTTCTTTGAAAGCGTGCCAAAAATACGCTGTTTGTTGTAGAAAGAAACCATAAAATCAGTCATTGGTCAGATGTAACAACAGTTTCCATTAGAGAAAGTAACCAAAATGAAATTAAAATAGTGAAATTTCTGTCAAAATGACTTTATTCTACGTCTCACAATCGCTTTTCAGACCAGTAATTTTTATCTATGGCGCTCATCCCAAGACTCACATAATCTATTAATTTAAAATGCCAAAAATGAACTGGAACTCTACCAAAAAACAGATTTCTGTGTGTTTATCAAAACATATTTGATGCATATTTAAACAGCTATATGTCAGATATAGCAGTTTACGACATTCACAGTCTGATAGAACCAACAGAATCACATCATCTGCAAAGAGACGCATTTCTGAGGTGCCCAAACCGGATCTGCTCCTCCTTCTACCTATCTAGGAGGCTCACTAACTAAGTTAGTAATGTGAGACAATCCATGGGGACCCCAACATGCACTAAAAACTTGTTTGACCTTCTTCTAAGGATACTTACGTAACTCTCACTCCGGTTATAAAAGGACTGGTTGATCTTATATATGGAGGAAACATGTGCCCCAGAAATCCGCTGTTCCTCCATGTAGACCAGGGTGTGATTCATTATCTGTGGGCTTCAAAAGGTGTCTTCATTCATTATACATCATTGAGTGAATATGACATTGATTAGAAACAGTGCACACAGTGTGCACTGGAAAGCATGTACAAGCTGTTTTCCTCTGATTTTCCTTTATGGGGAAGAGAAGGAGGATGTGCAGGAGGATGATCATATATACTTTTCTTCAAATTAAAGCCAAATCATTTATTTCGCTCGCTGTTCTTCTTTTGGTCTCCATGGTGATCAGAGGCAGCCTATGCACAATGCTCAGAGAGAAGTTTCCATAATGATCACGTGGTAAATGATTGCTACATAGTCAGTGGGACTGGCCTCTAATTAAATTTCACAGAATTTCACCACACAATCACAGAGAAAAATATTCACAGTAAAAAAAAAAAATGCACGGATACAGCGATGTGTCTTAGGATGAGAATTTTTCTTTTCTTCTGATGGATTAGCTGTGGTTCTGTAATAAACTGTTGATTGATCGACATTAATTCAGCTAACTGGAGCAATAGACAACCTATAACTACCTTATTAGAGCGCTAACTGTTGCATGTTGTCTGCTTGTTTCTCAGCAGGGTCACATTTGATTGGAGATTTACTGTAAGTGTGTGTGATAATATGTCGCTGTGGGCCGAGGATTTGATCCTCAAACACTCAGTAAAGACATTCGATGCTGTTTATTCTGCAGTCCGTCTGATAAATAAAGATCTGATCTCTTGGCGGTCATTAAAGTGATCACAGTGTGAGGCAGTGGGGGACATGGGGAGGGAAAAAGAGTGCTGGGCTCTGTGTAGCACAGCAGGAAACCTACAGTAAAGGGCACAGACTGCTCACAGCAGGCACACTGGTCTGTCTGTGTGTGTGTGTGTGTGTGTGTGTGTGTGTGTGTGTCTCTGATCTTTGCACCACTAGAGGTTGTGTACAAACCTTGTGGTAAAGCCTGTGTTGGCAACTAACATACAGAAGGCAGACACAGGGTTGCAGTTCAAACAGAAAGCTTAATCTCTTTTAAGATTTCCACCATGTTCACAATGATGCGGATAAATTTAAAAAACATGTTTTTTATTTTTTTTTCTCGTGGTTGCAGCTTTTCCATCCACAGTAAGTGGGTATTTTTCACTCTGAAATCCTGAAAAGAATCCTGAAAATGTTCTCTCCACAGTTCAGCTCTTAAAACATAGAGAGAAAACTGTCATGTGAAATTTGTGTTATAAAGAAAATAACAGAACAATGCAACAAAACATATGCATTCAAACCTGTGTCAATATCTGATAGAATATCTGACATAAAGGCTTATTTAGCGCTCTGAAACCCTAAAACGTATGTTTTCTTTGAAAGCGTGCCAAATTGACCAAAAAAGACAAAAAATGGCCCAAAAGAGAAACAAAATGACCAAAAAAAGACACAAATTGACCACAAAATGATCAAAAAAAGACACAAAATGACCAAAAAAAGACACAAAATGATCAAAAGAAAGACAAAATGACCAAAAAAATGACAAAAAAAGACACAAAATTACAAAAAAAGACACAAAATTACAAAAAAAAAAAAACACTAAATGACTAGAAAAAAACACACAAAAAAAAGACAATGCTGACTTCCAAAATTATTTGGCGGCCCCCAGAAATCATCTCGCGACCCCAATTGGGGTCGGGACCCCGAGGTTGAGAATAGCTGGTCTATACTACAACTTTGTATTCAGTATATCAAGATAAAGTGCAGACCTGCTGTAGTTCATGGCAGAATAGTAAACAAAACTTGTTAATAATGTGTGAAAATGCATTATTTGTGATTAGAAAAATTGTAATCAGTGTCTGATGATACTGCTTCCATGGGAGCTCAGAGCCTCATTATGAAACACAGAATGACTTGTAGCTGCTTCTAGGGGTGTGCCATATCGTACCGTTCACGATAATATGGGTATATTTTTTTTATGGTTAAAAAAATGCATATCATGATATTGGCAACATTCCTACTTCTTGATGTAGTGGTTAAAGTTGTTTTAATCACAAAAAGCTACTTACTCCCTGTCGCTAAACACATGCAGCTTTCAAAATAAGAGCACGGTGTGTTAAGAGAATCCACCACAGAATTTACAAGAAGACTGTCAAAATAAGATGCCTTAAATAAAACATACAAAAAACTTTATTCTCCTTTACAAAATGTCATTAGAATATGCCCCCAAAACCCCTAAATGGTTATTTTTATTATTTGCTCGTACTCAAGAGTCAAGAGTAGATTATTTTGTATTTGGCAACTGTTGAGATTTGCACTTCAAACTACATTTTAGATTTTTATTTATTTATACAGACTAAAAAAATCATATTTTCTACATCTTTTTAAGTATTTCCTAATATCGTTATCGCAAAAATAGCCTGCAATATCGTGATATTCTTTTTAGGGCCATATCGCCCAGCCCTATCTGCTTCTCTCCTCCCTCACCTCCTCCTTCTCCTCCAGCAGTCAGCTTCCACTACGTTCCTCTCCTCCGTCCTCCTCCCTCCTCCAGCTCTCCTCTTTTCCAGGGTAGCTTCCTTTCTTTCCCCCAGAGGGGATTAGTGTCTCCTCTATGAAGTACAACTTGACCTTAACCCTCCCTCATTCTCTCCCACACTGCCTCCACCACTCCCCTCATCACCATTTGATGTAAATGCAAATGATTCATCTTCCTCTACTGATACAGTATCAGCAGCCCATGACTGGGGAGAGAAAAAAAGGGCTTTTTTATGGAGTAGTTCTCCTTTCTGACAAGTCAAGTAGCTCACAGGGACTCTTTTAAACATCACTGGAACATCATTTAGTGTGTATACACTGGAGGTGAGTCTAGAAGTGTCTCAAAACACCAGCCAGACTCACTTTTTTTTCTCTTTTTTACAAATAATACCAAAACAGTAATTGTTATTCCAATCCTTTCTCAGTTTCCCCATCTCTCTCTCTCTGTTTCCTCCCCCTCTCCTCCTCCTTCTCCTCCTCCTCTGTGGACAGCAGGCATTCAGTCTCTTATCAGTAGAATCAGCCAAGCACAGCCACTTTTGCGCCGCAGATAGGCAGGAATTGGCTGACAGCGTGGAACGGCTACTGAGAAAGAGAGAGATATTAAAGATGAGGAGGGGCAAGAAGGGGAGAGAGGGGCAGCATGCAAGAGAAATGATTAATCGCAAAAAAAAAAGAGGGGAAAAAGATGAGGTGTTTGTTTCCTTTATAGAAAAATACCTGGCGATAAGATGGAACTTTTTCTCACTATCGCAACATCGGGCACAGTCTGTCTTTTGTACAGCATAACGTATCTGCACGCCATCTTGAAAAAGTGGCAAAGTGAGCATTTATGTGTGACTTTCACAAATCCTTGACGCTCCAGCGCTTCACTAACTTTTCTGCCTTACTGTTAAATTCAAATAAAACAAGTACACGTTTTGTTAAGTCCCCCCCTACATTCTCATTAAGTCTCAGCTCATTTGAAAGTAAGATTGCGATGCAGCTAATCAGCCAGGAAGCTGATCATCCCCACCTGTCTTGCCTCATCTCCTCCAAGGTAAATACAGTCTTTCTGGCTGGTGTTAGCAACTGAACCACGAGCAAACAAAGCCTTTAAAATGTCAAATACTTGCACAACAGTGAGTTAGTTAGAGGGATGTCAAAGAAATGAGTTAACTTAGCAAACGAACAGAAGTTTTCCATCGTGATATGCCGGTGAAACTCATTGTATGTTCAGGGATTACAGGAGATTAAAATTGCAGCTAAGATATTTAATGAAAATCAATAGTGAGTCACACAGGGTATAAAACTGCTCGTGAACTTCTCTCTGTGGCTTTTTTTTCAAGGTTGTTGCAGCCTAGTCAGGGTAGAATGGTTCAATTATGCCAAATAGGTAATTGTTCTGCATCATTGTTCTGATCTTCCAGAAAGTTCCTCTGAAGTGTCTTAAAGTTTCTCGCTTCACGCTGCTTTTTCTCCCGGCTGTCTGGCGTCGTGGTAATAACTTGAACGATAATTACACTGCTTAAACTTTTAAACCACAGAGTGTACAATTCATCCAGCCTCCACACAAATTGTTTCCTTTAACTAGTGATTAACTGGTATACAGTCTCCTTGGGGGATTTTGTGGAGTGCGGCGTAGATATTGCAGCAGCGATGCCTGCAGAATATGAATCGGGGGACAATATGGATACTCGCTAACAGGCAGCGAATGAACTCTCTGCTACGTCTTAAAAATTCAGGGGAAGAAATATCGGTGGGGGTGGTGGTGGTGGAGTAGTCTATCCATTTTAATGCATCTCATTAATAAGGAACAAGAGGCCTTGTAATATGGAAAGTGGTGGAAGAAAGAAAAAAAGGAGCGGAGAGGGGGGAGGGGGGGAAGAGAGGGAAGAGGGGAAGATGTTGAGGCGTAATCAGACGATAATTAAACTACTCTCTCATCCACATTTAGGGGCGTGCACACGCACACAGATAGGAAGGCTTACATGGTTCTCTCTGTGCAGATAGATACTGTTGCTCTGTAAAACACAGCAGATAACTGCATGTTCATATGCATTGCACTGTACTGCAGGGTAGGGGTGTGCCATATCGTATCGTTCACGATAATATCGGTATATTTTTTTTATGGTTAAAAAAAATGCACATCATGATATTGGCAACATTCCTACTTCTTGATGTAGTGGCGTAAGGTTAATTTTAGCTAACAATTAAAGTTGTTTTAATCACAAAAAGCTACTTACTCTCTGTCGCTGAACACATGCAGCTTTCAAAATAAGAGCACAGTGTGTTAACAGAATCCACCAGAACTTACAAGAAGACTGTCAAAATAAGATGCCTTAAATAAAACATGATATTGGCAACGTTCCTACTTCTTGATGTAGTGGTTAAAGTTGTTTTAATCACAAAACACTACTTACTCTCTGTCGCTAAACACATGCAGCTTTCAAAATAAGAGCACAGTGTGTGAAGAGAATCCACCGCAGAATTTACAAGAAGACTGTCAAAATAAGATGCCTTAAATAAAACATACAAGAACCTTTATTCTCTTTTACAAAATGTCATTAAAATATGCCCCCAGAACCCCTAAATGGTTATTTTTATTATTTGCTCATACTCAAGAGTCAAGAGTAATTTTTTTGTATTTGGCAACTGTTGAGATTTGCACTTCAAACTACATTTTAGATTTTTAATTATTTATACAGACTAAAAAAAGACTTTTTAAGTATTTCCTAATATCATCAAGAATATCGTTATCGCAAAAATAGCCTGCAATATCGTGATATTCTTTTAGGGCCATATCACCCAGCCCTACTGCAGGGGTGTCAAACTCTGGCCCAGGGGCCAAATTTGGCCCGCAGTGTAATTTTATTTGGCCCGCGAGGCAATATCAAATTATTATCTTATTATTGTACTATAAAAGCTGACCCGCCGGTATTATACGGCGCATTTACCGCTAATACTACAAATCCCACAATGCCCTGCTGTTGTTTTGGCGCGTCAATCAGGACAGGACCCAGAAACGCTCCTCTGTGACAGTCGTCATAGCAACCTCAAGCTAGAGCTGTCTCCCAGCTACCCCTTCCCAGAAATGGAGAAAAGAAAGGCAGAATTTATTAACCTGTTGAAAAAGTTTATTTTGATATTTAAATCAGAAGGATCAGAAAAGAAAAATCAGAAAAGAGGCATACGATTTTTATTGAATTTTTATTTAATAAATTAATGACATTGATGTGTTTTTTATTTGAAATTTGATTTTGCATGTCTGCACTATTTAGTTATATATTGTATGTTTATAAGCGTTGCTGGTTCCATATTTAATGTTAAAGCAAAACATGTTTGGTATATATTAAAAGGTTTATTTGTTCAATGTTGGCCCGCGATTTTATTCAAGTTTTAAATTTTGGCCCATTGTGTATTTGAGTTTGACACCCCTGCTGTACTGTCTCTTTTACTGACTTTAAAAAAATGCAGATCTAAAGCATGTTGTTATTTCTGTGACCTTGCAACACACCTGCCTGTTTGTCTGGTGTGTCAGTGCCCTGCACACCTGGCACAGCACCAAGGTGGAAGGGTGTGACAGTGGCATGTTGCATTTCTAAGAGGTAGTGTCAGTATTATATGAATATTGAACTTAATAATAATAACCTTGCTGTAATGCATTTTTAGTGTTTCTGCACAGTATATTTTCTAGAGATGGGCGAAAAAATCTGCATACTACAGCATAGTATCGCGATATTTTGCGTGGCAATATTATATCCGTTCATGGCCGCAAAGTATTGGTATTTAGCGTTCCAATGGCATGCATGTAGCACCACTTTTAGTTATATAAAGGTATCATATGAAACTAGAAGATCTAAGGAATCTATAGGCACCATGTGCATCAGGATATCATGTCGGGAAGTTGTTGAAATAAAGCTGCAAGGTTCGGCTTTTTTTATGTTACATTCAAAAACATTGAGAGCAGTGAAGATGAAAGTTTTTGAAAGTTTGATAAAATGCTGCAGTTGTTGTCTTTCAGTTCAGTTTGACTGAATACTTTGTTGGTCAGTCTGTGGGTTTGACTCTCATTGTGGAGAAATAAAAAGACTGAAGTGAGATGAATAGACTGAGAATTTTCTCTTATTGGACAAAACAAGTTTTGACTAAATTTAATTTTGTGGACAAAAAATGCAGTTAAACAGTTAAATCGCAATATATTATATTACAATATCGCAAAATGCTTAAAATCGCAATAATATGTAGTATCGTGACTCAAGTATCCTGGGGGTTGATATGCTGATTCACACCTCTAATATATTCTGAGGCTCAGTGCAAACTTCATACTTATGGTATGTGTGTATTTGAGGAACAAGATTTTGTGTCTACACTGAACACTTGAGTGAGATTTTGATAGGCTGACCATCCACTCTGACCATATAAACTGTGACCAATCTGACCGGACATATCTGTTACATTTGACATGTTGACTATGTATGTACAATTAGCATTAGCATTAGCAACCTGCAACTCTCAGAATAACTGGCACTGTGCCATGACAAGTATATAAGGTGCTCACCCTCTGTAGCATCCATTCTTTTTCTGTAAGCATGTCAGCCATGGGTCCAACGTCAAGTGGATTAAATGCTTATTAACCCTCTATGGTATGTATTATGATGCCAGTTAGGAAAAAAATGTTTGGAGTGTTTTTTTTGTCTTGAAATAGACTAAATAAACATAATATTATATAATAATATACATATATATATATATTTGGAGGTTGTTGTTTTTTTTTGCCTGTTGCCATGTGTGGAAATTATAAGCAAATAAGACGTGCAAAGTTCACTATAACAGTAGACTATGGCCTGCAGGGTATTGTAATAGCCTGCACTTTACTTTACTGCAACAGACATCAAATCTATCTTTGTGAAATTGTCAAGATCAAAACAGGGCAACAGTTGCATTTTAACAAGTTTCCATTATTTAATTAGAAAATAAATTGCATGA